>NW_026623055.1:1185586-1485586 GCF_023065955.2 Ursus arctos | reverse complement strand
AGGTTGTTTATCACTGACTCAATTTCTTCATAATTAATTGGCCTGTTTAAGGAATCAATTTCTTCCGGTTTCAATCTTGGTAGTTTATAGGTTTCCAGGAAGGATTCCATCTTTTCCAGATTGCTTAGTTTATTGGCATATAGCTGTTGATAAAAATTTCTAATAGTTCTTCCAATTTCAATGGTGTTGGTCGTGACCTCTCCTTTTTCATTCATAATTTTAATAATTTAGGTCCTTTCTCTTTTCTTTTGGATAAGTCTTGCCAGTGGTCTGTCAATTTTATTGATTCTCTCAAGGAACCAGCTTCTAGTCCTGTTGATCTGCTCTACTGTACTTCTGGTTTCTGATTGATTGATTTCTGCTCTAATTTTGGTCAACTGCTTCCTTGTGAGTGGATTAGGCCTGTCCCTCTGTTGCTGTTCCAGCTTCTTGAGGTGAGAATATAAAAACTGCATTTTAGATTTTTCTATTCTTTTGAGTGAGGCTTGGATGGCTATGTATTTCCCCCTTAGGACTGCCTTTGCAGTATCCCATAGGTTTTGGACCATTGTGTTTTCATTCTCGTTGGTCTCCATAAATCGTTTAAGTTGATTTTTGATTTCCTGGTTTACCGAGTCATTCCTGAGCAGGATGGTTCTTAGTCTCCAAGTGTTTGAGCTTCTTCCAAATTTTTCCTTGTGGTTGAGTTCCAATTTCAGAGCGTTGTGGTCTGAGAATATGCAGGGGATAATTTCAATCTTTTGGTATCGGTTGAGACCTGTTTTGTGTCCCAGAACATGGTCTATTCTTGAGAATGTTCCATGGGCATTAGAATAGAATGAGTATGCTTTGGTTCTGGGATGTAGTGTTCTATATATATCTATAAGGTCCAACTCGACGAGTATGGCATTCAAAGCCTTTGATTCTTTGCTTAGTTTTTGCCAGGGTGTTCTATTTCTGATAGTGGAGTGTTGAGGTCCCCTACTATTAATGTATTTTTATGTATATGTCTCTTTATTCTGGTTAAGAGTTGGCTTGTGTATCTTGCTGCTCCCCTGTTGGGGGCATATATATTTATTATTGTCATATCCACTTGTTGAATACTTCCTTTAAGAATAATATAGTGCCCTTCTGCATCTCTAACTATAGTCTCTAGTTTAAAATCCAATCTATCTGATATGAGAATTGCTACCCCAGCTTTCTTTTGAGGTCCATTTGCGTGAAAGATGTTACTCCATCCCCTTACTCTCAGTCTGAATGCATCTTTGGGTTCGAAATGAGTCTCTTGTAGACAGCAAATGGATGGGTCATTTCTTTTTATCCAATCTGCAACCCTGTGGCTTAAGGGAGAATTTAAGCCATTCACATTGAGACTGAGTACTGAGAGATATGATTTTAATGATGCCATGTTGCCAGTAAAGTCTTTGTTTGTATTGGTTGTAACTTTATTTTCTGTATCATTCTTGGGGCCTTTTTACCTTTATAGAACCCCCCTTAATATCTCCTGTAGGGCTGGTTTCATGGTTACGAAATTGGCTAGTGACTGTCGATTCTGAAATGTCTTTATTTGTCCATCAATTCTGAATGACAGCCTTGCTGGATAAAGGATCCTTGGCTGCATGTTTTTCTCTGAAAGAGTTTTAAAAATACCCCCTCCCCATGCTTTCTCTCATTCCAGGTCTGTGTAGACAGGTCTGACGTAATTCTGATGCCTTTGCCTTGGTACGTGAGAAATTTCTTTGCCCTGGCCGCTTTCAATACTGTATCCTTGGATCTAACATTTGCGAAATGCACTATGACGTGACGTGGCGTAGGTTTGTCGTGGTTGAGCTTGGGAGGGGTCCTCTCTGCCTCTTGGACACGAATGTTTGTTTCCCTCGCTAGATTAGGGAAGTTTACAGCTACAATTTGTTCAAATATCTCTTCTAGACCTCTGTTTTTCTCCACCCCCTCGGGGATGCCGATGATTCTAACATTGGATTGTTTCATTGAGTCAGTAATCTCCCGTAACCTACATTCGTGGGCGTGGATTTTTTTAAGACCAGCTTCTATTTTCATTTTTTCCTCTATTAACTCATCATCCAATTCACTAACACGTTCCTCTGTTTCGGTGACCCTAGCCATCAGAGCCTCTAGTTTTGCCTGCATTTGGCTCATAGAATTTTTAATTTCTGTCAGATTCGCTCTCATTTCTGTTCTTAGGGATTCTATATTCTCAGTAACCTTTTCGTTAATACTTATTTCAATTCTACTCATCATTTTGACCATTGTTACTCTGAATTCCATTTCTGATAATTTGGTTACATCCATATCCATTATTTCTGTGGCAGAGGCCACAGACTCACTGTCTTTTCTTTGCTGGGGGGGGGGGCTTCTCCTTCTTGTCATTCTGATGAGGAGAGGTTGCGGGGTTGTCCAGAGCCCAAATTATTGACTGGGTCCCAGGCTGTGCCCCTTGTTTTATAGGGATCTTGGGGATGTGGGCTTCTTCTTTAAAGATTTTATTTATTTATCTGAGAGAGACAGACAGTCAGCAAGAACGGGAACAGAAGCAGGGGAGTGGGAGAGGAAGAAGCAGGCTCCCAGCAGAGGAGCCCGATGAGGGACTCCTTTCCGGAATGCCGGGATCACGCGCTAAGCCGAAGACAGGCGCTCAATGACTGCGCCACCCAGGCGCCTCCGGTTGTGGGCTTCTTGATTTTTCAGCCTGCCTTCTGTGTTCTGGGGGAGGGGCCTGCCGCGCCGATACTCAGGCAACCCTGTTTGGGTAGAGTCTCCATGTCCCCTGCGAGGGGGGATGGGGATGGGCACTCTCTGAGCCGGTATTTCCAGGCTTTTGTTCTATGGCGGCTTTCCCTGGCGGTTTGCTGTGCCTCTTCTGAGAGTCAGAGCAGCAGCGGCCGAATTTCAGCCTCTGTCACAGAACAGAGGGATTGCGGCCCGTTCTCTACTAATGTTCTGGCCACTTTAACTCCGTTACTGTTGGTGCTGCTTAACCCTGCAGCGACCCGGGATGTGCGCCCCACACCCGGCGTCCCAGCCCTCACTTCCAGGGCTGGCGCGTCTCTGTCCTTTGTGTTTCTAACGCCGCCAGCCGCCCCGCGCGCTCCGGAAGCTCCCGGTGTCAGTCTGGATCCCGTGAGCGCACCGGGATTCCGGTGTTCCGCGAAATGCCTGGTGGCGTGCGCTCCCGGCTCACGGTCTCAGTCTGCTGTTTCGCGGGTGGGGTGCCATCCGTGAGTCCGCCCGCTCCCCCGTGCAGGTGGCTACTGCTTCCCGCTGTCCAAACTCGGCGGCTCCCTCCCCCTTCCATTTATCTTCCGATATCTGTGCGCGGTTTCACGGCTCCCCGCTTCGTACCTCAATACTCATCACTGGAGATGTTCATTTGTAGAGATCCAGATGTATCTTCCTGTGTCTCAGGCTGATTCCGTGGTTGTTTAGGCTGGTCTGGTACCTATCTAGCTCGACTCAGGGGACCGGCTGGAAAAGGGGTCCCCTACTCCTCTGCCATCTTACCTCTCTCCTAATCTCCCAGTTCTAGATATGGTCTCTGCTTACTAAAAATCCTACTTACTAAAACCCGTGGTTCGTGGAGAGATGTATATTGACCTGTGTTCCAAAAATAGCTAAGATCCATACATTCAGCTAGTAGATACTTTCTTCCTATGACACACGGATCCACTTTCAGGGAGAAATGCATCTTGACTTTGACACTTAATGGCGATGGACTTAATAAATTTAAATGCATACATATGAAATCATAGAAAAATCTGTCTCAGCATTTTTCTCTTCTTCTGTAATGTCTATGTCACTAAATGAAAGAATGATTCTGAAATCAACTTAATGAGTAAATTGCCACAGTACCGTCCTCGGTGTCCCTCATCAGGTACACACGGTGATCCAGGCAGAAACGGACTCTCTTCTGTGTTGGCCTGGCAGGGGCCGGCATGACTGTGAGGGGCTCCTCAAATTTAGGCTCCCCCTCCACACAAATTCCTGGGAAATGAATAGAAAGAGAGAGCAGTGTTGGCATCTTGTTGTCAGAAGACCATAGGAAAACAAGTCATAATTTACTCCCAGTTCAACCTTCGGCTCCCCCTACTCACCAGCTGCCTAGCAGACAGTCCTCCCTCAAAGTGGGACCTAGGACGATGTTGCAGTGTGGTGTGCACTGAAATCCCCCAACTGACAGGTTTTCTGGGCAACCACTGTTGTTTAGCAGAGATATTAGAGAAATGCAGCTACGCACAGAGACCACACCTGATGGCCTGGATTCACATTCCATTTAGCAGCCACACATACCTGAGAGAGTTCTTGAGAGCCCTCTGTGACTTAGTTTCCTGGTCTGAAATGTGGACATAGTCATACCTCCTATTCATTAGCGTGCTGTGAGGATGGGAAATGTGATTGACCTCAAATAAAGCCTCGGACGTAGTAAAGGACTGATCCTTCACCATTGCTCTGTAGGTGTTCAGGTTCTGAATGCCTCCAGAATGAGCTAGACACCCGGTAGTGGGTGAATCCAGACATGGGACTGGGATGACTGCACTGCATGGGGGGAAGGAAGCTCACTCTTTATCCTTCACATGGGAACGATGCCTTAGAGCTCACAGAGTATATGTGTCATCTACTCCTGTCATCCCCACAGCAGCACTGTTGGGAGGGGAAGCAGGGGCTGTGACCCATAATTTACAGTGGAGGGCATTGAAATATAGGGAGTTGGAAGTGAGTGTCCAGAGGGGCCACGCTGGTGAGTGACGGATCCGGCAGATGAATGTAGTTGGTTCCCTGAGGGGAAGAGATCCTGAGCAACTGACACCAGCCCAGGGCCCCTGAGAAAACTTCCTGAACCTCTAAACCAATAGCTGCCCTCAATTTCCCAAATCCACTTATGCCAGTGTTTCTTTGGGAGAGAGTGGGCGCCTGCAGGAGGTGTCTGTGCCACGAGAACAATCTCAATCCTAACCCACCTCTCTGTTTGGGTCCCTGACATCAACTAATGATGCAGGTCCGTCCAAATTGAGCCCCAGTGAAGGACCAGGGAAGCGCAGCTCGGGCCACCTTCCCCCAGCTCTTTGCGATATCAGCTCAGTCAGCCAGGGCCTTCCTGAAGGCCAGTTGACCACCCACTGTGACTGGTGGACTGCTGGCTCCCAAGCTGATTCAAAATCCAGGCCATTACAAACCAACTGTCACGCTATGACCCTGCCAAGAATTCGCTTGCCTTCAACTGACCAATCCCGAGAAGCAGTTCATGGGAATTAGCATGACAGTGGCCATCTGGGCTGGGGATGGTTGCTTTCAGGAACGAAGTCTGTGATGCTGACCGTCCCTACTGTTGATCTCCGGAATGGTCTGAGGGGCCTGGACTAAAGTGAGGCTCCAATGTTTGGAGTGAACTAACTAACTAACTAACTTCCTTAATGGCGATGGACTTAATAAATTTATTTTTTTATTTTTTTATTTTTTTAAAAAGATTTTATTTATTTATCTGACAGAGAGATAGAGACAGCCAGCGAGAGAGGGAGCACAAGCAGGGGGAGTGGGAGAGGAAGAAGCAGGCTCATAGCAGAGGAGCCCGATGTGGGGCTCGATCCCATAACGCCGGGATCACGCCCTGAGCCGAAGGCAGACGCTTAACCGCTGTGCCACCCAGGCGCCCTGGACTTAATAAATTTAAATGCATACATATGAAATCATAGAAAAATCTGTCTCAGCGTTTTTCTCTTCTTCTGTAATGTCTATGTCACTGAATGAAAGAATGATTCTGAAATCAACTTAATGAGTAAATTGCCACAGTACCATCCTTGGTGTCCCCGATCGGGTACACGCGGTGATCCAGGCAGAAACAGACTCTCTTCTGTGTCAGCCTGGGAGGGGCCGGCATGACTGTGAGGGGCTCCTCAAATTCAGCCTCCTCCTCCACACAAATTCCTGGGAAATGCATAGAAAGAGAGAGCAGTGTTGGCATCTTGTTGTCAGATGCTTGCTTGCTTCCTTCCTTCCTCCCTCCCTCTTCCTTCCTTCCTCCTTCCTTCCTTCCTTCCCTCCCTCCCACCCACCTTCCTTCCTTCCTCCCTCCCTCCCACCCACCCTCCTTCCTTCCTTCTTTCCTTCCTTCCTTCCTTCCTTCCTTCCTTCCTTCCTTCCTTCCCCAATTCCACTCTCTATTCTCAGGTCTCTTCATCCTCTCTAGACACTGTAGGGTTAGGGGACAGTCTCCTGTCTCCTCTTAGGGAGTTCCCTCCATACATACACAGAGCCTTGAGAACCCACCCCAGGACTATCTCTGAAGATCTTCAGACAGTCCATTCCTCAGCTGTGAAATGTTCATCCCACCTACTCGATGGCATGGTCCCTTCTCATGCACTCGCAGGCATCATCCAGACAGACGGGGAAGCCCTCCACATCAACCCATGAAAATACCACAAGATATTCCAGTGTCTCTCCTTCTATAAAGCTCTGGATTTAGACTGTTCGCACTTGCTTTCAGATTTTGTCATCTACACTGAGAAGAGTTGACCTGGAATTCCTTTCTCTATCATGGGTTGCTGGGATGGCATCAAGATCCTCCCAATCCACCGAGAGCAGTGTGCTGTATTCCCTGCGTGTGTTCTCTGGATGAGTGTGGACAAAATTGACATTCAGAAACAGTCCAGTTTTCTGAATTTAGAATTTCTGAATTTAAGGAAGCCAGCTTCATTGAAAAATCAAAATTAACTAATACGGAAAACCTAGAATTTTCATCTAAAACTGTGGACAAATTGGAGTGTGGAAATGAAAACAGAAATTTAAAAAAAGAAACAAATTTCTCTAAAAGTGAGGCAGCCAACGTGAGAGAAGAGAATTCAGAAAATCAGTACGAACATACCTTTAGAACAACAGTTCAGATTTCCCATCGTGGGAAGCTTCACACCTGCTAGCCAAAGTGCACGGGCTCGGCTCACAGAGTGACAGTTCAAATGGAAAGAGAGGTGTGCATCATAATCAGGTTGCCATGGCGATGGCTCATGCTAGAACTTTCAGAGCCCAAGGCAGCTCTGCACACTGTCGGTTGATGGAGGGAAGTGGGTCAGGGTTCGGTAGATGGGTGATGGGTATGAAAGAGGACACTTGTTGATATCAGCACTAAATGTTGTATGTAAGTGATGAATGACCAAATTCTACTCCAGAAACCAATACTGTACTGTATGTTAACTTAAAAAAAAAATAAAAGGATACCCCTGTCAGGGACACATAGGTGACTTAAATTTTCATTTTACATCTGCTATACTATAAAACTTTTATTAGTAAAACACTGTTTAAAAAAGTCTGAATTCGGTCAGTTTCGGTAGGAGAAGGAAGGGAAGAATGAAGGGGGAATGAACCATGAGAGACTATGGACTCTGGGAAACAAACTGAGGGCTTCAGAGGGGAGGGGGGGGGTCGGGGACTACGATAGGCAGGTGATGGGTAATAAGGAGGGCACGTATTGCATGGTGCACTGGGTGTTATATGCAAGTAATGAATCATGGAACATTACATCAAAAACTATGGATGAGAAGGGGAGGAGTTAAGATGGCGGAGGAGTAGGGGTCCCCTTTTTCAGCTGGTCCCCTGAGTCGAGCTGGATAGGTACCAGACCATCCTGAAAATCCACGGAATCAGCCTGAGACACAGGAAGATACATCTGGATCTCTACAAATGAACATCTCCAGCACTGAGTATTGAGGTACGAAGCAGGGAGCCATGAATCCGAGCACAGATATTGGAAGATAAACGGAAGGGGGAAGAGCCGCCACGCTCGGGCACCGGGAAGCGGTAGCCACCTGCACTGCAACTGGGCAGACTAGAGAGCAGACTGAGACTGTGAGCCTGGGAATGCGTGTGCAGCCAGACTGAAAACCGGAGCTCCGGAGCGCATGCGAACCCTACTGAAACAGGGAGCTCGGGAGTGCGCGGGGGCGCCAGACGGCTGGCGGTGTTAGAAAGACAAAGGACAGAGACGTGCCAGCCCTGGAAGTGAGGGCTGGGATGCCGGCTGTGGGGCACACAACCCAGGACGCTGCAGGGTTTTTAACAGCACCAACAGAAACAGAGGTAAAGTGGCCAGAAGAGCACTGTGGAGAGGGACTGTGATCTCTCTGTTCTGAGACAGAGGCAAGGATTCGGCCACTGCTGCTCTGACTCTCAGAAGAGGCACAGAAAACTGCCAGGGAAAGCCGCCAGAGAACAAAAGCCTGGAAATACCAGCTCACATTGTGCCCATCCCCATCCCCCCTCACAGGGGACAGGGAGTCTCTACCCAAACAGGGTTGCCTGAGTATCAGCGCGGCAGGCCCCTCCCCCAGAAGGCAGGCTGAAAAACCAAGAAGCCCACATCCCTAAGGTCCCTATAAAACAAGAGCACACTGCCTGAGTCCTGGTCAATAATTTGGGCTCTGGGCAACCCTGCAACCTCCCCTCATGAGCATGACGAGTAGGAAATCCCCCCCGGCAAAGAAAAGATAATGAGTCTGTGCCCTCTGCCACAGAACTGATGGATATGGATATAACCAAATTATCAGAAATGGAGTTCAGAGTAACAGTGGTCAAGATGATGTGTAGGCTTGAAAAAAATATTAATGAAAATATTAACGAGAATGTAGAATCTCTAAGGGCGGAAATGAGAGTGAATCTGGCAGAAATTAAAAATGCTATGAATCATATGCAGTCAAAACCAGATGCTCTGGCAGCCAGGGTAAATGAGGCAGAAGAACGAATTAGTGAATTGGAGGATGGGATGGTAGAAGAGAAAGTTAAAACGAAACTTGGCTCAAAAAAATCCATGTCAAGAATCAAGGTTACGGGAGATTACTGACTCAATGAAACGTTCCAATGTCAGAATCATCAGCATCTCCAAGGGGGTGGAGAAAGAGAGAGGTCTAGAAGAGATATTTGAACAAATTGTAGCTGAGAACATCCCTAATCTGGCAAAGGAAACAAGCATTCGTGTCCAAGAGGCAGAGAGGACCCCTCCCAAGGTAAGTGACCACACACCTATACCATGTCATGTCATAGTGCAACATGCAAATATTAGATCCAAGGATACGGTATTGAAAGCGGCCAGGGCAAAGAAATTTCTCACATACAAAGGCAAAAGTATCAGGATTACGTCAGACCTGTCTACACAGACCTGGAATGAGAGAAAGGGTTGGGGGGGCATTTTTAAAGCTCTTTCAGAGAAAAACATGCAGCCAAGGATCCTTTATCCAGTAAGGCTGTCATTCAGAATTGATGGACAGATAAGGACCTTCCAGAATCGCCAGATACTGACCAATTTCGTAACCACGAAACCAGCCCTACAGGAGATATTAAGGGGGGTTCTATAAAAGTAAAAATGCCCCAAGAGTGATACAGAACAGAACGTTACAATCTATAGAAACAAAGACTTTACAGGCAACATGACATCATTAAAATAATATCTCTCAATAATTACTCCCAATGTGAATGCCCTAAATGCTCCCATAAAATGCCACAGGGTTGCGGATTGGATAAAAAGACATGACCCATCCATTTGCTGTCTCAAGAGACTCATTTTGAACCTAGAGATACATCCAAACTGAAAGTAAAGGGATGGAAAACCATTTTTCATGCCAATGGGCCTCAAAAGAAAGCTGGGGTAGCAATTCTCATTTCAGACAGACTGGATTTTAAACTGAAGACTGCAGTTAGAGATACAGAAGGACACTATATTATTCTTAAAGGATGTATCCAACATGTGGATATGACAATTATAAATATCTACGCCCCCAACAGGGGAGCAGCTAGATACACAAGCCAACTCTTAATCAGAATAAAGAGACATATAGATAAAAATACGTTAATAGTAGAGGACCTTAACACTCCACTATCAGCAACAGGTAGATCACCTAAGCAGAAAATCAACAAGGAAACAAGAGCTTTGAATGACATACTAGACCAGATGGACCTCATAGATATATACAGAACACTACACCCCAGAACAACAGAATACTCATTCTTTTCGAATGCACGTGGAACGTTCTCCAGAATAGACCATATACTGGGTCACAAAACAGGTCTCAACCGATACCAAAAGTCTGACACTATTCCCTGCATATTCTGAGACCACAATGCTTTGAAACTGGAACTCAATCACAAGGAAAAAGTTGGAAGAAACTCGAATACTTGGAAACTAAGAACCATCCTGCTCAAGAATGATTCAATAAACCAGGAAATCAAAAATCAATTTAAACAATTTATGGAGACCAACGAGAATGAAAACACAACGGTCCAAAACCTATGGGACACTGCAAAGGCAGTCCTGAGGGGAAAATACATAGCCATCCAAGCCTCACTCAAAAGAATAGAAAAATCCAAAATGCAGTTTTTATATTCTCACCTCAAGAAGCTGGAACAGCAACAGAGGGACAGGCCTAACCCACACACAAGAAAGCGGCTGGTCAAGATTAGAGCAGAGATCAATGAATCAGAAACCAGGAGCCCAGTAGAGCAGATCAATAGAACTAGAAGCTGGTTCTTTGAAAGAATAAATAAGATCGATAAGCCACTGGCAAGACTTATCCAAAAGAATAGAGAAAGGACCCAAATTAATAAAATTATGAATGAAAAGGGAGAGGCCACAACCAACACCAATGAAATAGGAAGGATCATTAGAAACTTTTATCAACAGCTTTATGCCAATAAATTAAACAACCTGGCAGAAATGGATGCCTTCCTGGAAACCTATAAACTACCAAGACTGAAACTGGAAGAAATTGATTTCTTAAACAGAAGACCAATTAATTACAAAGAGATTGAAGCAGTGATCAAAAACCTCCCGAAAAACAAGACTCCAGGGCCTGATGGATTCCCCAGGGAATTCTACCAAACATTCAAAGAAGAAATAATACCTATTCTCCTGAAGCTGTTTCAAAAAATAGAAAGAGAAGGAAAACTATCAAACTCATTCTATGAGGCCAATATTACCTTGATCCCCAAACCAGGCAAAGACCCCATCAAAAAGGAGAATTACAGACTGATATTCCTGATTAATATGGACGCCAAAATACTCAACACGATCCTAGCCAATAGGATCCAACAGTACATTAAAAGTTTTATCCATCATGACCAAGTGGGATTCATCCCTGGGATGCAAGGGTGGTTCAACATTCACAAATCTATCAGTGTGATAGATTATATCAACAAGAAAGGAGTCAAGAACCATATGATCCTCTCAATAGATGCAGAAAAAGCATTTGACAAAATACAGCATCCTTTCCTGATTAAAACAATTCAGAGTGTAGGGATAGAGGGCACACTCCTCAATTTCATAAAAACCATCTACGAAAAGCCTACAGCAAATATCATTCTCAATGGGGAAAAGCTGGAAGCCTTTCCCTTAAGATCAGGAACACGACAAGGATGCCCACTCTCGCCACTATTATTCAACATAGTACTAGAAGTCCTTGCAACAGCCATCAGATGACAAAAAGGGATAAAAGGTATCCAAATCAGCAAAGAAGAAGTCAAACTGTCTCTCTTCACAGATGACATGATACTCTACATATGGAAAACCCAAAAGAATTCACCCCCAAACTACTAGAAGTTATAGAGCAATTCAGTAATGTGGTGGGATACAAAATCAATGTTCAGAAACCGGTTGCATTTCTATACACGAACAGTGAGACTGAAGAAAGAGAAATTAGGGAATCCATTCCATTTACAATAGCACCAAAAATCATACGTTATCTCGGAATTAACTTAACCAGAGAAGTAAAGGATGTATATTCTAGAAACTACAAATCACTCTTGAAAGACATTGAAGAAGACACAAAAAGATGGAAAAATATTCCATGCTCATGGATCGGAAGAATTAACATAGTTAAAATGTCTATGCTATCCAGAGCAATCTACACTTTCAATGCCATCCTGATCAAAATACCAATGACTTTTTTCAAAGAACTGGAACAAATAGTCCTCAAATTTGTGCGGAACCAGAAAAGGCCCCGAGTTGCCAAGGAATTGTTGAAAAGGAAAAATAAAGCTGGGGGCATCACGTTGCCAGATTTCAAGCTATACTACAAAGCTGTGATCACCAAGACAGCATGGTACTGGCACAAAAACAGACACATAGACCAATGGAACAGAATAGAGAACCCAGAAACAGACCCTCGGCTCTTTGGGCAACTAATGTCTGACAAAGCAGGAAAAAAACATCCAGTGGAAAAAAGACAGTCTCTTCAATAAATGGTGCTGGGAAAATTGGACAGCTACATGCAAAAGAATGAAAATTGACCACTCTCTCACACCATATACAATGATAAACGCCAAATGGATGAAAGACCTTGATGTGAGACAGGAATCCATCAAAATCCTAGAGGAGAACATAGGCAGCAACCTCTACGACATTGGCCACAGCAACTTTTTTCATGACACATCTCCAAAGGCAAGAGATACAAAAGAAAAAATGAAATTGTGGGACTTCATGAAAATAAAAAGCTTCTGCACAGCCAAGGAAACAGTCAAAAAAACTAAGAGGCAGCCCACGGAATGGGAGAAGATATTTGCAAATGACATTACAGGTAAAAGACTGGTATCCAAGATCTACAAAGAACTTCTCAAACTCAATACACGAGAAACAAATAAATCAAAAAATGGGCAGAAGACATGAACAGACACTTTTCCAATGAAGACACACAAATGGCTAACAGACACATGAAAAAATGTTCAAAATCATTAGCCATCAGGGAAATTCAAATCAAAACCACACTGAGATACCACCTTACACCAGTGAGAATGGCAAAAATTGACAAGGCAGGAAACAACAAATGTTGGAGAGGATGTGGAGAAAGGGGATCCCTTTTACACTATTGGTGGGAATGCAAATTGGTACAGCCACTCTGGAAAACAGTGTGGAGGTCCCTTAAAAAGTTAAATATTGAGCTACCCTATGATCCAGCAATTGCACTACTGGGTATTTACCCCAAAGATACAGAGGTAGTGAAGAGAAGGGCCATATGCACCCCAATGCTCATAGCAGCATTGTCCACAATAGCTAAATCGTGGAAGAAGCCGAGATGCCCTTCCACAGATGACTGGATTAAGAAGATGTGGTCCATATATACAATGGAATATTACTCAGCTATCAAAAAGAACGATTTCTCAACATTTGCTGCAACATGGATGGGACTGGAGGAGATAATGCTATGCGAAATAAGTCAAGCAGAGAAAGACAATTATCATATGGTTTCACTCATTTATGGAACATAATAAGTAGGAAGATCGGTAGGAGAAGAATAGGCAGAAGAAAGGGGGGGGTAAACAGAAGGGGGATTGAACCAGGAGAGACTATGGACTCTGGGAAACAAACTGAGGGCTTTAGAGGGGAGGGGGTGGGGGAATGGGATAGGCTGGTGATGGGTATTAAGGAGGCCACGTATTGCATGGTGCACTGGGTGTTATACGCAAGTAATGAATCATGGAACTTTACGTCAAAAACTAGGGATGTACTGTATGGTGACTAATATAATAAAAAACATATTATTATAAAAAAATAAAGTATATTAGAAGGTATGGTCCTATCCAGATCAATTATGTACCTCTCCCATTTGTTCAGTCTTCTTTTACATCCTTTGGTGACATTTTAAATTTTCTCCATGAAAATCTTGATTATTTCTTGTTTAGTTACTTCTAGATATTTTAGTCTTTGTTGTCACTGTGATTTATTTCTTTCTGTTTTGTTTTTTATTTTATTTTTTAGAAGATTTTATTTATTTATTTGATAAAGAGAGACAGATAAAAAAGAGCGAGAGAGAGCACGAATGGATGGGAGAGGGAGAGGCAGGCTCCCCACTGAGCAGGGAGCCGGACACAGGGCTGGATCCCAGGACCCCGGGATCAAAACCTGAGATGATGGCAGATGCTTAACCAACTGAGCCACCCAGGTGCCCCTAGTCTGTTTTTTAAATGGCTAATGACAGTGGATAAGAATGTTCCTGTGTTTTTCTTTGTTGATTATCAGATTATTCTCTGCAATTTTTAAAGTACAAATTCTCTGCCTTTGTAATAGAATCAACCTGTTCGTTGTTCTTGCTCTTGTTGTTGTTGTTGTTACTGTTTGCTTTGGCCAGAACCTGAATCACAACATTGAATAAAATGAGCGATAATGAGAAAAAAAACCAACAACTATGGATGTACTGTATGGTGACTAACATGACATAATAAAAAATTATTATTAAAGAAAAAGACAGATGGGGCGCCTGGGTGGCACAGCAGTTAAGCATCTGCCTTCGGCTCAGGGCGTGATCCCGGGGTTCTGGGATCGAGCCCCACATCAGGCTCCTCCGCTGGGAGCCTGCTTCTTCCTCTCCCACTCCCCCTGCTTGTGTTCCCTCTCTCGCTGGCTGTCTATCTCTGTCAAATAAATAAATAAAATCTTTAAAAATAAATAAAAAATAAATAAATAATTTTTAAAAAGACAGAAATAACAAACCTTACCTAGGATGTGAAGGAAAGGGATCCCTGGCACACTGTTGCTGGGTACCTAAGTAGGTGCACACGCTGTGGAAAACAGTATGCAGGCTCCGCAAACAAAAGAAAAATTAAAAAGAGAACTACCCCACCATACAGTAACTTCTCTTCTTAGCTTTTAGCCAAAGAAAATGAAAATACCTATTTGAAATATATTTAGACCTGCGTTTTCATTGCAACAGTATTGTTTAGTAATATAACATATAAAGCATAATATTTAAATAAACAACATATACAACATCTATAATGCAAAGTATAATACAAGACTGTATATACATAACGTAACATAGAGGAGCCAAGAGAGAAGGATAACCTACAAGTCCATGTCCGTGGAGAAATGGTTCCATAACGAAGATTTGTTGTGCCCTTGCCACCGCAAGTGCCCTCCCCGACTCCACTGCCCTGGCTGCTCTTGACACCCGGACACTCACCGACCTCTCCCTCCCCCCCATCCTCACCGCCAATGCTGCCCACCATGCCAACCCACTTGATGTCACTGGTGCATGGAAGGGCCTGCGCTGCTGCCTCCACGGCCCTTGAGGTCACTGATGCACCACCACCGCCAGAAACGCCAGGGACCTCACTGCCAGCGTCCTGGCTGCTAGAAATGCCAGGGACCTCATCACCAGAGCTGTGGCTGCCACCGCCGCAGAACTCCCTGCCCACACCACCACTCCCATAGACAGGATGCCACTCCCGCCCTTACCGCTGAGGTTGCCCCGGAACACACCATTTTCGCCCATGCCAGGGCTGCCATTGAGGCTGCATCCATCCACTCCACTGCCCTGGCAGAACTAACAACCCTGACCTCTGATGTCGTCCACACGGCCTACGCCACCCACAACATTGCCGCCCCTGATGTCACTGACACACCGCTGCCAGCAATGCCAGGGACCTCACCACCATCGCCACCACGCTGCCCTTGCCACCGCAGAACTCACCGCCCTCGCCACGCTGCGTTCCCCAACCTCACCACCCTTTCCAACGCAGCCCATCTCCCTGCCACCCGAGCCGCAGCCCTTGCTGCTGTGGCCACCGCTGAACATTCCACCCATGCCCTCTTCCATCTTCGCCTACGACCATACCACTGCTGCCCTTGCCACCCGGTGACAACTCATATCCCTCGCCCTCACCGCCGCCTGGGACTCAGAGCCCTAACCAAGCACGCCATCCTCTTCCCCGCCAGGAAACCCACGACATCACGGCCCTTGACCTCACTGCGTACCTACAATGCACGCGCCGCTGCCACCGGGGCCCCTGACCTCACTGACGTGCCGCCACCGCCAGCAACACCACGGACATCCACACCCGCGACACCATCACCACCCTCACTGCCGCTCACATCGCAGCCCATGCCGCCTGGGAACTCACCATCGCCCTTGCTGCCACTGCCTCCACCGCCGCCGCCTCCAGCGCTGAAGCCGAATCTGTTGACGCCGCCCTGGCCTCCAGTGATGCTGCCTTCAATGCCAGAGTCCGGGCACCACTGATGTCAGAGGGAGGCGCCGCCGACGCTGGGGCTGCCTCCAGCACCGAGGCGTCCTCAGTCAACGCCCCTCCAGGAACACCGCCGCTGGCGCCGCCTCCAGCACGGCCTGCACGGCCTCCAACGCCTCCAGCAACGCCGCTGCTCCCGCTGACTCCCTTGAGGCCGAGGACGCCTTCAGCGCCACCGCTGCTGACTTCATCAACGCTGCTGAAGCCTCCAGCGCCGCCATCTGCATCCACGCCGGAGTCCCTGCAGCACTAAAGTGAGGAGGACCGTCCAGCGCGCGGGGCTTCCACGGGTGCCCTTCGGCCTCCTGCGCACCGGGCCCCGCCTCCAGAAGGAGCGCGGTCCCAGAAGCCTTTGGCAGGGGCGCCGCATGCATGACTGCTCCTGCCGCCTCCAGTGAGGCGGGCGCTGCCTGCAAGAAAGGCGCTGCTGCGGACGCCACCTCCAGCAAGGGGACCGCTGCCGGCGTCTCTGGCAGGGGTGCCGCTTCCGTGGACGCCCGCCGCCTCCTCCAGCGTGTGGGCCCTGGGGGAGGCTGGCACCGCCTCCTCCAGCTTGAGGCCCCGGGAGCGGCGGGCGCCGCCTGCGTCGTCTCTTGCAGGCCTCCAGTGCGCCGGTCGCGCTGGTGGTGCCTCCAGCAGGGCGCCGCGTCTGTGCACGTCCCTGCTTCCTTCACTGCTGCCGGTACCGCCTCCAGCAAGTCGTCGCCGCCTCCTCGAAGGGCGCTGCTTCTGTGTGGGCTTCGGCCACCTCCAGCTCGGTGGGCGCCGCCTCCTGGAAGGGCACCGATGCCGGCGCCTCCGGTTGAGGCGCGGCTTCCGTGAACGCCGTGCGGCCTTCACCGCGCCTGGTGCTGCCTCCAACAAGGGCGCCGCCGCCAGTGCTTCCCGCAGGGGCGCCGCTTCCCGTGGTCGCCCTTGCGGCCTCCAGCGCGGCGGGCCCCGCTTTCAAGGGTCGCCCTTGCGGCCTCCAGCCTGGCGGGCGTTGCTTTTGTTGGAAGGTTGGATAGGCAAGTATTAACGAACATATTTTTTCAGACACTCCTCTTTACAAATTCTTTCTCCCCTTTCACATTCAGAGAAATTGGAGTGACGACAGAAGGAAACAAAACATTATGCAGTGTATAGAATAAATGATGGGTGGATGGATGAATGGATGATTTAATCTGGTTGTTTAAAATTATACACAAGTATTATGAATTCTTTCTTAAATGACTCAATTCTGTATATCTCCATTCAAAATACATAATATATAAAGACATATTTTCCATGATTTATTTATAACTATATATATGTAGATATATTTCATTCATATTAATGGCTTTCCATTATATACCATGTCAAATTTGAAGAGAAATTAAAATAAGATGGTTTTAACTCCTTATATAAATTATAAAGAAAATAATGATAATTTATATTAATATAAAAAAGCAGAACTGTATCTTGGAATTTAAAAATATCTTAAATATACATATTTGTAGTTTATGATTATTTACATTTTTTAAGCTATTGAGGGTGAATGGTTTAAGCAATAACCTTATTATATATTTTACCAGAATGTCACAGTATTGGATTAGACCGAGCACATTTCCTCTGAAATACAATAAATACTGAACAGTACTTTGCAAAATGAATAAATGGGCAAGTGCATGCTAACTCTACCTTTAGACAGTATTTTAGGCTAGTCCTCCAAGATAAATTAGATGAACTGTTTACAAGTGTATCATCAAGTAATCATATAAATGGGCTAGTGATTCATGCCTTTTAAACTGCATGGATAACTGCTAATTGAATCAGATATCAAACATGCAGTGAATGTTATGATAGATGAGCTAACCAGTTTGACATACAAACAATTAAACCAACAGCCACGTCATAACTATGTAATTATCTGTGTTCATAGCTATGTATTTATATGGTTTACAAAATGTTCACATCTATTATACCACTCTTTACAATTAGGAACCCAAAGTTGAGCAATTACGACTTGGGCTATTTCAGATACATAAGAATTAGCAGAATCAGAATTAGGAATTTAGGTTTGTGTCTTTAAATCTAATGCCCTTTTTACTACATGATAAATGATTAAATATAGTTATAGACATAGATAATAACACCACACACGCATAAATATACAAACAGATATATATCAATATACTTACAGACACTATGATGATACTAAATTTGCCATATTTAAAATCATAATAATAAAAATTTTAAGTAAGTGTCAACACTACTATTTTCTACATTTTGCTTTTTACCTAGGAAGTAATCTGGGTGGTCTGCTCTGAGAAATTTCCTAAGTTTTGGGTTGTCGGAATATAGTGCTAACAGCAAAGAGGAAACGACAAGTACAAGGAAAGTTAGAAAAAAAGTCATACTCTGCTTACAATGAAGGAAAATATAAGAAACTGTGACAGCTGATCTCACACATTTTAAGAACATTCATGTGAAAAAAAGGAATTTGTTCTGTTATGGGATTGTGGCATCGAAATAAACAGACTTCGTGGAATACCATCGTTTTTGCCTGAGGAAAGGTTCATCTAGAGTTTCCGACATGGACGTGCTCCGGCCATGTAAGCAGATGCTGACGCCCTAAGGAAAGTTGAGTCTTCATTCCTGCACTCACGCTTGATGCACGTGCCGGTGCTGTACTTCGTTCTCTGTAGAGATTTGGACCAAGTGGGAAGATTTGATTTCTCAGATGAATTAATTTCCTAGGACAGCCTGTTCCCTGAAAATCTGAGAAGTCTTGTTGCAGACAGTGAGTTCGGAATGCGAAAGACTTGTCAGGGGTTACAGCTGTGAACGTTAAAGGGAGGAAACGTGATTCAGTTGGGGGAGTTACTAGACCAGGATGCTGCTCCGGCAGTGTCTACCAGCTCAGTGAGAAGCCCTGGAGCAAAGACTGCCCTTTTTAGAAGTATCTCATGTTGGACGAAAATGACTATGTCCCTGAATGACTTTCTCACGACTTCTCCGGAAGTGGCACCATCACCTTCTTTAGCTCTTCTGCTGGATCTGTCCTGAAAAAAGCATGATGTTGGCTAGAGAGCTGAAGCAAACCCTGAAGGAGCTAGCAGTGAGCTGGCAGCGATCAGCTAGCCATTTTCTTCTGAGTTGGACGGATTTCCTCTCTTGAAGGGGTCCTGAGAGCATATCTGTATCCCTGCCACACCCTACCCTAACCTGCTTCTATGAAAACCTACTTTGCAGAAACTAGCAGTTACACAGGATAAAAAACTTGGAGTCATTACTCTCTCTTCTCTTTAATAACCCCTGTGTGATCTATCAGTCTTGTTGCTTCTCCTTTCAGACACTGTCCATGTCCCTGCCTCCATACCTGCTGCCCCAGTTCAACCCATCATAATCTTTTTTCTTGGATTACTGTGATAGTTTCCTCACTAGTCTTACTGATTTTAAGCTTGCCTCTGTAGTCTATTCTCTGCACAGTATATTATATCTCCTTTGTGTTCTCAAATCTTGCTGTCCATATCCTTGGGTCCTATCATATCTTTCATTTACTCAGACTCTCCAGTGATTACCCTTCTTACTCTTGAGAAGAAAACCACATTATCTAGTCCTCTCATTGTTATTATTAATCTTTATTCTGACCTCTAATTCTCTACTTACTCTGTTCCAACCTTAGTATTCCTTAAATATGCTAGGCACCTTTTAGCCTCAGGGCCTTGAACTTGCTATTCCCACTCCTTTCATACATATTCAGGTCTTTGATAAAGTGTCATCTTTTCAGAAAGACTTTCCCTGACAACTCTATTAAAAGTGCAATTCAAACCATAACTCCAGGTTGAAAGATGGCACTGCCATTTCTCCATCTATTATTTTTTTTCATAACACTTAACAACAAGTGTCAACTACTGTATCTCCAGGACCTAGACAGATTTTGACATTTGTTATGTTTTCGAATGAGTATTTGTCGAATGTGCAAACTCTCAAAAACTATCATTTTCCTACCTTCACTCCGTGATGGTAATAGGAACTGTGTATTTGCACATTTTGTGTGGTTATCAGTGAGAGACTCGGTTGGGCCTGATCCAAAAATAACCAGAAGATTATTAGGAACAAGACAACAACATAAAAAGAGATCCATGATGGGGCGCCTGGGTAGCTCAGTCAGTTGAACCTCTGACTCTCAATTTCAGCTCAGGTCATGATCTCAGGGTTGTAAGATGGAGCCCGACATCAGGCTCTGCCGTGGGTGTGGAGCCTACTTGGAATTCTTTCTCTCCCGGTCCCCCTGCTCTTCCCCCTTTCCCCCTCGCTCACACAGGCACTCACTCTCTCTCTCTCTCAAACATAAATAAGCAAGTAAATAACAAAAGAGACCCGTGACATAAGAAATGTAACGCCAAGTAACGTTAAATGCTTACTCTGTGACTGGCACATGCAAATTATGAATAATTAATTATTTAATTTGTCCTTAAATAGGTATTAATATCATCTGGTCTACTGATAGAAACAGGTTTAGAGAAGTAAAGTACTTAACCAAGTCTCTGTTTATATGGAGAAGTAAAGATTATCTTCCCCATCCCTTTATCATTTCTACTGCATTCTGAGAATTAAGTACAATAACCATTTGTCAGGAATCATGCAATAACTTCCTGAATTTCACCAAAAAAATTCTGCATTTCCTAGTCTTTTATGGACCTCCCTCAAATGCACATTATTTTTTTTATCCCAACCTTGATTTAAATATATAACTCAGTCTTTAGCATAGATTTGTAACTCTGTAAACTCAGATTTTTCACAAAGTAGCATTTACTCATTCATTGACAGTTCTGCCTATCCACCCACAATTGATTCAGTCACGCATCCGTTCACTTATTAGATTTTTCTTTAACTGTGCAATCTCCTGATGGTTTATTTGAAGATCACAAAGACAAAGTTTATACCTTCATGGGAATTAAATATATATAAGCATTTTGTATAAGCTAAGTGACACCGGTATTAAAAATAAGATTTTCTGTCAGTGGGTGCAGACATCATGAGGCTCTAATTTAGTTTAGAGATTAAAGCATTCACATAAACCCCACGTACACCAAGATGAAATAACAACATCTTAAGAATGTGGTCTTGATGGAGCCAAGTGAAGAATAGCTCAGGACTGTTCCAACCCAAAGGAATTGCCAAAGTCAAAAAATGGGGGCATATGTGAAGAAATGAATTATGCTTAGCTGAGCTTTCTAAGCTAAGTGTATCTTATCTTGAGAGAAATTGGAATCCGTGAAAGTATTTTATTTATTTATTTATTTTAAAAAGATTTTATTTATTTATTTGACATGGAGACAGCCAGTGAGAGAGAGACAAGCAGGGGGAGTGGGAGAGGAAGAAGCAGGCTCCCAGCAGAGGAGCCTGATGTGGGGCTCGATCCCATAACACCAGGATCACGCCCTGAGCCGAAGGCAGACGCTTAACGACTCCGCCACCCAGGCGCCCCCCGTGAAAGTATTTTAACTGAAAGACTGAAGTTGCCAGAACTGTATAATTGAGGAATTACTCTTACAATAATAGGGAAAAAGGATTGAAAGCGAGCATCTGCTGATACCTGGTTTCCCATGCCCTAATAGTTGAATGAAACTATTTTCACTAAATTTAACAATGACTGCCTGTTGCTAAATATTGTTTATATATGTCTTATACCTTCATCTTGTTTGACGTCCCATTATCACTTAGTACTTACATAGTAATAGAAAGTAAGCAGCAGGACAGAAAGGTTAAAAACTCAGATGAGATACAGAATGAAAAATAGAAAAGACCCTAAATGGGGCATACTGGGATAGACTCAGAACCCAATTAGCAAGACTTATCTTTAATGCAAGTAGGAATGTGAGTGTCATGGGGGAAAACAGCTTGAAAAATGTAGACTTGATTTGAATTTGGTCATTTTGGAGAATGGCATTGGAAGTTGATTACTGAACCATATGTAGATAAACCTAATGGGATTACTGGGCCATAAATTATACGGACACAAATCTTGGCTTTCATGCCTTTGTCTCCTATAGATCTCAGCTAACAGGTGCAAGAACCAAGTCCTGACCCTTGGAGTCCATACCCTATTCTGGTTTTGACAGGCGCAAAGGAGGGAAGAAAAGGTAAGAGTTTGGGATGCGGGCAGCAGGGTGACTGAATTTGGGCCCCGACTTCTAGTAAAGTGAAGAGAGGTTAATTAGAGTTAAATGAATAATTATTAAATAAGTGTTGTTCTGAGTTGCCATGTACAATGAAGTAAAGGTGATATTTCGTCAATTATGTAAGTTTCAAATTTTTCTCTGAAAGCAAGGTTACTTAAATAAATTGCTGGACTTGTCCGGACCAAGCATGTGCTTAACCCATGTTATTCCAGAATTTTTCAGGCCTCATAAGCTGCATTTAAGTTGTTTTTGTTGAGCTACCAGAATGTTAAAAAAAAAAAAAAGTGTTCCAATATCTCTAGTTTTAGAGCTTCACCGCAACTATTGGTTTATAAGAACCTTTTTAATCTATAAATGAAAATTGCTTAACCTTTAATGGCATTTGAATATAAATCAAAAGAAAACAAGCATATATGTACAACATGAGATATAAAGGCAAACTATAAAGATAAGGTATTTTCAATAATTAAAAATCATTATTCGTAGAGCTTATATTCTTGTGAGATTTTCAGACCCACATAAAGTATCTTTAAGCATGTCATTTTTTTTTTAAGATTTTATTTATTTATTCGACAGAGATAGAGACAGCCAGTGAGAGAGGGAACACAAGCAGGGGGAGTGGGAGAGGAAGAAGCAGGCTCATAGCGGAGGAGCCTGATGTGGGGCTCGATCCCATAACACCGGGATCATGCCCTGAGCTGAAGGCAGACGCTTAACCACTGTGCCACCCAGGTGCCCCTAAGCATGTCATTTTTAAAGAATTTTGGTATAAACTAAGAAATAATGCAAATGTAGCTAATTCTTAAGCAAATATAACCAATTCTTAGAGCGTGCTCTCAAAGATTTTAAGGTCTTTTAATGACAAAGAAGTGAGAAATTCAAATATCATAACTGCTTCGTTGTAAGTTTGCCTCCATGTTATAAATTTGTCTTCTCCGCCCACTCCAAACTTCACACCTCATTTCACACAACCCTATATACTTGGAAGAGCATTCTGATTAATGTTTACTCTTTTCCCTCTGTCTGAAATCATTTTTTTTTCTCTTTCTTAAGCCCATCTGTTTTGTGGCAAACCCACCTGCTTCAATTGCTCCTTTGTCTTTTTCATTTTTCTTAGCACCGTCTATGGTTGCTGATAAAACCTCTCTTCGTGAGAATTGCGAACTCATTGAGTTAGAATTTGAATGTGCTTGACCTGTTTTCTTTCCTACACATTTCTGTATGAAAGCTAGGTACTGGGGCGCCTGGGTAGCGCGGTGGTTAAGCATCTGCCTTCGGCTCAGGGCGTGATCCCAGCGTTCTGGGTTCGAGCCCCACATCAGGCTCCTCCACCAGGAGCCTGCTTCTTCCTCTCCCACTCCCCCTGCTTGTGTTCCCTCTCTCTCTCTGGCTGTCTCTCTCTGTCAAATAAATAAATAAAATCTTAAAAAAAAAAAAAAAGAAAGCCAGGTACTCATAAATAATATTAGGAGTAATAATATAATTAAAAATACTAAACAAAAGATTTATCCTCTCAAATCAGTAAAGATGCATAAAATTCTGAGATGTACATTTCTGATTTATAGTTAAGTGCTGAAAAATATTTGAAGACATAGCACTGAAATATATTAAGTAGTGCTTTTATATAGCTCACTAAAGGATAGGATAAAATTTCCACTTTCCTGTAACAACAACTTTAAAAGTATTTGAGAGTATAATTTCAAAAATCATATTTACGGTGTATGTTGCTGACATATATTTTATGCTATAAATGCCAGAGTATTGAATTACAGTATTTCCACCTTGTTTAATGCATGCTTTTTCTGTTAAAATTATGAAACATTGATCATTTTGAAGACTGTCCTTTTTTTTCTCTCAACATCATAGATAGGTTTGTTTTTTCTAAGATTTTATTTATTAGAGAGAGAAAGAGAGAGAGCGCAGGGGGAGGGGCAGAGGGGAAAGGAGAGGGAGAGAATCTCAAGCAAACTCTGTGCTGAGATCATGACCTGAGCCAAAACCAAGAGTCAGATACTTAACTGACTGAGCCACCCAGGCGCCCCTCTCAACATCATTTATACATTATTTTTTCCATAAAAAGCCAAAACAAAAAAAGGTTTGACGAGTACAGCTTCAACTTTTCAAAGACTAAGTCAGAATGTTTTTATTCGGAAGTACAGCTGGATTCATATATGACATAAATTTGCATAATAACTAAGCAAAGGCAAAACAGGGTTTATAAACCACTTTTTTGTTTGTTAAATAAATAAATAAATAAATAAATAAATAAATAAATAAATAAAAATTTCCCTCAACATCATTTATAAAAATTTTTATAAAATTTTTAAAAAGTAGTTCTACCTCGGGGGCGCCTGGGTGGCACAGCGGTTAAGCATCTGCCTTCAGCTCAGGGCGTGATCCCGGCGTTATGGGATCGAGCCCCACATCAGGCTCCTCCACCATGAGCCTGCTTCTTCCTCTCCCACTCCCCCTGCTTGTGTTCCCTCTCTTGCTGGCTGTCTCTATCTCTGTCGAATAAATAAATAAAATCTTTAAAAAAAAAAAAAGTAGTTCTACCTTCCTGAACACATAAACACACCACACCCACATTCTATTGAATACCAAAAAGAACGGTGTCCTAGGTTTTATTTTTAAGATATTAGTAAAATTACCAGGGCCATTGATTGTTGAGACCTACCACTTTAGAAGACTGACGGTTCTCAATAATGACTTTGTGATTGATTATAGGGTTGCAGTTCCATTTAAGAGTGATTGTCATACTGTCTTGTCAGTTTGTGTTTCTTATATAGTAGAAGTCTCGTGGATCCTCTGCAATTTCTGTCTCTTAACCGTCTGGAGAAATATGGTTTTGGTTTTGTTTTGTTATTCCCATACAACTGTGTTCTCAGCGTGACCAGATAGAAAACACGTATTAATGCACAAGAAACATCACATATAGGGCGCCTGGGTGGCACAGCGGTTAAGCGTCTGCCTTCGGCTCAGGGCGTGATCCCAGCGATCTGGGATCGAGCCCCACATCAGGCTCTTCTGCTATGAGCCTGTTTCTTTCTCTTCCACTCCCCCTGCTGTGTTCCCTCTCTCGCTGGCTGTCTCTCTCTCTGTTGAATAAATTAAAAAAAAAAAAAAGAAAGAAAGAAACATCACATATAGATAACTTCACATCTTTTTCATAGCAGCCTGTCAAAAGGGAGACTTGATGACAAGATCCATTCCACACAGATGTTATTTTTTCTATCCCCTGTGTTCAAATGGACTTTCGGGCTTCTATGACGGCGTTTATTCTATTTGTGTATTAGGGCTCTATGTGCATTGATCCCCATTTTAAAGTATATTTAAAGAACTTGCAGGTAAGGGATAATTTTATTTTTCATCTTTGCATATGCTGTAATACCGAACAAAAACTTTTTGCGCATCAATGCATATTTATTGAAGTAACTACTTAAGAATACATTAAGCATTCAGTTTTTTTTTAAACCTACCATGTGGATTTAAGAATTTAATTGTATTATATTTTATATTAAAGTGTTTTTTTCATATAGCAGTTGTAATAGTATGTATGGAACCTGTTGTTGTAACTCATTGCCTGGGTTCAAATGTTAGAATTCTTCAGTATAAGTGTGTTCTTCGAAGACAGGAAACTACTATTCACCTAGAATGTGAACAACAGGAAAATTGCAATGGCCATGTATTTTACTTAAGGTTCTGTGAGCCATTTGAAGTAGAAGCATACCAATAGAATGAATAGACCTGTAGTGAACACAGCCAAGAATCAAAGAAAAACAGGGGCGCCGGGGTGGCGCAGTCCGATTAAGTGATCGACTCTTAATTTCAGCTCAGGCCTTGATCTCTGGGTCCTGAACTCAAGCCCTGCGTTGTGCTCCGCACTGGGCCCGGAGCCTACTTAAAAACAAAACGAAACATAAATATGAAACTAAAAATACCAAAGGACATAGGACCACAGAATTAGAGGAGCAAATTTACATAAGATTATGCATATAGTTCTCACTTAATAAATTGTCAACATCACAAACAGAATTCACTGGGAAAATGTAAATGACCAAAACTGAGCCAAGAAATAGACAACCTCAGGCGGCCAAACAGCAGAGAAGACATCGAAAATGTCGTCAAAATACTACGTCTAAGAAACGTGGCAGGCCTAGCCATAAAGGCGAATGCTTTTTGTATATTCCAAGAAGAGATCCGTTGAGGATGTAATATAAACTCTGCCATAGGAAAAGATGGCATGCTTGCTGGCTTATCGTATGAAACAACATAACCCTGGCAGAAAAACCTGTTAAAATGTGGGAGGAAAAAAAATATACATTGATATTTGTGCAAATATAATACAAATACAGCTATAAATAGAGATTCGGAATGAAATATTAGTGCATCTCTTCAAGGATTCAGTATGGATAAGCCATCGTGGGTGGATAGACAAAAGGCATTTGGTTAAAATTAGCATTCGCTCGCAATCCAAACTCTTAGTAAACTAAGAATAAGACATTCATCCTCAACTTGATGAGGAGCGTGTCCTGGAAACTGGCACACGGCATCACACTTCAGCGCTGTCACGTATTCCCATTCGCCAGAAATAAGAAGTGAGGTCCGGTAACACCGTGGTTAGAGCAGTATTCAGGGTTGCTCTATCCAATGCAAGGAAATGCGAGACATGCATTTGAGACCAAATTGTTATTGTGTGCTGATTATATAACTGGCTAACAGAATCAACAACGAATACTTTCAAACAATCAGAATTTTATCATATATTTATTTTTTTTAAGAAAATACATTTTTATTAGATTCTTTTTCTTATAAGTTTTCTTTTTTTTGGTGTATTTTTTTATAATAATATTTTTTATTATATTGTGTTAGTCACCATACAGTACATCCCTGGTTTTTGATGTAAAGTTCCATGATTCATTAGTTGCGTATAACACCCAGTGCACCATGCAATACGTGCCCTCCTTACTACCCACCACCAGTCTATCCCATTCCCCCACCTCCCTCCCCTCTGAAGCCCTCAGTTTGTTTCCCAGAGTCCATAATCTCTCATGCTTCACTCCTCCTTCTGATTACTCCCACTTTCTTTATCCCTTTCTTCTCCTACCGATCTTCCTACTTCTTATGTTCCATAGATGAGAGAAACCATATGATAATTGTCTTTCTCTGCTTGACTTATTTCACTTAGCATTATCTCCTCCAGTGCCATCCATGTTGCAGCAAATGTTGAGAACTCGTTCTTTCTGATAGCTGAGTAATATTCCATTGTATATATGGACCACATCTTCTTTTTTTTTTTTTTAAGATTTTATTTATTTATTTGACAGAGATAGAGACTGCCAGCGAGAGAGGGAACACAAGCAGGGGGAGTGGGAGAGGAAGAAGCAGGCTCATATCAGGAGCCTGATGTGGGGCTCGATCTCATAATGCCAGGATCACGCCCTGAGCCAAAGGCAGACGCTTAACTGCTGTGCCACCCAGGCGCCCCATTGCCACCCAGGCGCCCCATGGACCACATCTTCTTAATCCAGTCATCTGTTGAAGGGCATCTCGGCTCCTTCCACGATTTAGCTATTGTGGACACTGCTGCTATGACCATTGGGGTGCATATGGCTCTTCTCTTCACTACGTCTGTATCTTTGGGGTAGATACCCAGTAGTGCAATGGCTGGATCATAGGGTAGCTCAATGTTTAACTTTTTAAGGGACCTCCACACTGTTTTCCAGAGTGGCTGTACCAACTTGCATTCCCACCAACAATGTAGGAGGGATCCCCTTTCTCCACATCCTCTCCAACAATTGTTGTTTCCTGCCTTGTCTATTTTTGCCATTCTAACTGGCGTAAGGTGGTATCTTAGTGTGGTTTTGATTTGAATTTACCTGGTGGCTAATGATTTTGAACATTTTTTCATGTGTCTGTTAGCCATTTGTATGTCTTCATTGGAAAAGTGTCTGTTCATATCTTCTGCCCATTTTATGATTTATTTATTTGTTTCTTGTGTATTGAGTTTGAGAAGTTCTTTGTAGATCTTGGATACCAGTTTTTTATCTGTAGTGTCATTTGCAAATATATTCTCCCTCTTTTCCCTTGTTTTGATGTACATGTATGGGGACTCCATAGGCAAAACAAAACAAAACAAAACAAAAAACCCAAAACAAAACCCACTGAGGCTCTTTCACCAAATTTACTACCATATGGTATGTGTGATATTTCAGTTTCTGCAAAGTTGGGTTAAACTTGACCCATCTTCAAACACAGAAGAGAATTTAGCTTCAAAATTATTTCACCTGTCACGGAGAAGTTTATACAGGTCACGCCGGTTGCTATTATTTTGTCAGTAGCGTGCTCTCTTGGGTAGAATGGGCCTTTCAGTGGGTTGTAGGATGTCATTCTGAATTCTGCAAGTCTGGTGGCTGCTGCTCCCCTAAGAGGCATTAGCGGGACCCTCAGAGTTCACCTCCCAAGCTGACAGCCGTGCCCCTGTTGTCGATCTCTGCTAACACCACCCTTTTTGCTCAGACCACAGAACTATGGCAGCAAACAAGACTTTGGGGTGTGGTTGCACAAATACATTTTGCACTGAGCCTGTGTTTGCCTACAGTTGGCTCTGAGGGAGCCTCTTACCCTTAGGGACTGAGTTAACTCTTAGAGAATCTCTAAACCCTGTGATGCGAAGGAGCCCTGAGCCATGTTACAGTTCAAGCCTGAGGCACCAAAGAAGGTCCAACCTGTAGCTTCTAGGCCAGCCTAGAGAATGACCTGAACTTAGTTGCAATGACAACAGCATAGGAAATAAAATTCATGAAGGTATTTGTGAGAGCAACACAAATTGAATTGGAAAATATAATTATAGGGGCGCCTGGGTGGCTCAGTCAGTTAAGCGTCCCACTCTTGGTATTGGCTCAGATCATGATCTTGTGGGATCGGGCCCTGAGTTGGGCTCACGCTCAGTGGGGAGTCTGCTTGAGATTCTTTCCCTCTATGCCCCACCTGCCCTGCGTGCTCACTCTATTGCTCGCTCGCTCCTTCTCTCTCTCTCTAAAATAAATAAATAAATCTTTTAAAATTTTTAAAAAATTTAAAAATTAAAAAGAAGAAAAAAAACACATGTAATTATAATCATTGCTGAATTAACCATGAGCATATCCACCAAGCAACTGAGGGATGATTTCAGAACCATTGGTAGTTTTCCTGCTATGCTCAGTCTTTTCTTCAAACACTCCTTCTAATAAACATATCCTATGGTATCCTAGAAAAAGGGGCTTGAAACTTTCTTGGGATGAACGATGTTCACACATGTGAAATATTTGTTTCAATGCCCATAATAGAACAACACAGTTAAGTTTGGGGAATGAATTAGAAAGAGGGCAAAACTTCAAAATAAATTTTAAAATTTCATGAAATCAGCCCATGGCAATTTGTGTCTGCGTTTTAAAATAGAGATAATTTACTGTGCTACTGAAAATAGCCTATGAAATTATAAGGGGATAACAAAAATTAAAAGATCAAGGGGGAAATGTTGCTATTCCTGGAGAAGAAAGCTGAAAAGGAATGCTGTTTAAAAAAAAAAAAAAAAAAAAAATTGTCAGGGGCAAGGTCATGCTCCATAGCTATGGTACTAGCGCCACCCACTGTTCTAAGTATAAATTGCAGCTATGCCAGAGCCTATTCGTTCTGAATTTTCAGAATTCTTTTAAAACCTGCCCTTTCATGGCAGAAACAGGTGTGTTTTTGTTTTTGTTGTTTTGTATAATAATTTTTTATTATATTATGTTAGTCACCATACAGTACATCCCTAGTTTTCGATGTAAAGTTCCATGATTCATTACTTGCGTATAACACCCAGTGCACCATGCAATACGTGCCCTCCGTAATACCCATCACCGGCCTATCCCAATCCCTCACCCCCCTCCCCTCTGAAGCCCTCAGTTTGCTTCCCAGAGTCCATAGTCTCTCATGGTTCATTGCCCGTTCTGTTTACCCCCCCTTTCTTCTTCCCTTTCTTCTCCTACCGATCTTCCTACTTCTGTTCCATAAATGAGTGAAACCATATGAATATTGTCTTTCTCTGCTTGACTTATTTCGCTTAGCATTAGAAACTGGTGTTTTGTGTTGCTTTCACTATTTCCACTTACCTAAATCTTATTAAGGATTACTGTGCTAAGAGCTTTACATAGATCTTTGTACTTACTTGTCATAACCTTATCAGGCTGGTAGTATTTTTATCCCCATTGGATAGATGAACAGAACAGAACTTAAGAGTCCCTAAATAACTTAGCCAAGGTCCCATAGGTGGTGACGGACAGAGCCAGGGGTAGAACTTTCTGATCAGCAATCAACCTCAAGGCTGCTGTTCTGCCTTTGTCTGCTTTATGGCTATGTCTTGGTATCTCTCCTGTAGGAGATCTTCCAGAATGTATGTTTCCATCACTTCAGCCTTCGCTTATCATCTTTAGAAGAACTCACACAGAGGAACGAATTATTATAAAACACTATTAGGGCAAAAAAGAGCATCTGCAGGATATTTTGGGTGGTCCTTCCTATTTTAATTAAAAAAAAAACGGGTATCGAGTTTCAGGCCTTTATGTGCCTTTGTACTAATTTGTGTGTCTGACAGTGATAACTTGTATTTGGATATTTTCAGATTACCGTAAGTGAGAGATAGGAAGATGGGTCAGATTTTCCCTGAAAGGCACCCCCTCTAAGACTAAGGATTCCACCACCAATGTATTTCTATCAGGGGGACAAGAATGGCTTATTGGTGCTTACTTTGTATAGAAGGCTTGTTATCAAACCTTCACTGGCTGTCATATGGAGATGCTAAAAACTCTTAGTACTATCTTCCAATGAATCCCCGGGTTGTGCTAAATGTAATGGTATTTTGTGTCCAAGGTTTGAAAACACAAAACGGAGAGAGGAGGAAGCAAATGGAAAAGTATAGACTGGATGAAGTCCAGGAGGGCGGAGGGCAAAAGTAGAGGGAGACACGGACAGGGTCGCAAATCCAACTGGAGGAGAGAAGCAAAATCAGGGAAGTGTACCCAGGAGCCAGGTCCTAGGAAAAGCAGAAGTTGGAGATCCAGTGTCAGCACGCAGCCACGAGCTGCACAAACGCCGAGTGATGTGGAGTTGAGACCAGTTGGAAGCCCACAGTGGGGACTCCATGACAGTGTGTTGGTTGTTAGGAGGACAGCTTTCAAATCAAGAGAGTCAACACCAGATGCTATTAGAGTCCCTTCAATTCAACGGCATAAATATTTATCCAGTGCCTTTGGAATGAAAAGCACTGTGGTAGTTGTGCACTGTGAGTAGTCAAAAAATCTGCCTCAACAGACCTCTTCCCCTGTTCTCTCTGCAGATTAGCACAGGTAGTATTTAATGCCATCTAGCGGTAAAGACCGGTAAAGCTCAATGGCTGAGTTCCAATCTGATTAAGCATGGTGAGCCCGAAAGCTACAGTTTAGTTACCTAGTTACAGCCTAGATTGGCATCTCCAAGCTGTGTAATGATTCCCGAGCCAGCATCCTACTTCTAGCCTGGAGAACCCTACTTCTTACGTGTGTGTATTAGTTGTAATTTTTTTTCTCTTTTTAAAAATTGTGGTTAAAAAACACATAACATTAAGTTTATTATCTGAATCATTTTTAAGTGTACAGCTCAGTTGCCTGAAGTATATTTACATTGTTGTGCAACAGATCTCTAGAACTTCCTCATCTTACAGAACTGAAACTCTGTACCCATTAAAACAAATTCCTCCTCCCTCCTCTCTCCAGCGCTTGGTCACCACCTTTCTATTTATTGATTACTTTAGAGACGTCATATGAGTTGAATCACACAGTATTTTTCCTTTTGTAACTGGCTTAGCATAATGTTCTCAAGGTTCCTCCAAGTCTTAGCATGTGACAGAATTTTTTTTCTTTTTTTTTTTTAAGGCTGCATAATATGTGCTTGTATATACCACATTTTCTTTATCCGTTCATCCATTGATCACATCTCTTGGCTGTTGTGAATGCTGCAATGGGCCTGGTGCTTATTTTTTAAAAACCCAAACTACCCCACCTAGAGGTTTAGCAGTCTACGGAGTGTTGATGGAAACAGAGGCAGAAAGGTGATGGGTTGCAGGCTAAGTGTCTCAGGAAGCAGAGCATGTAGCAGAATTGTTGGCTGCCATGCCTCACCGCCTGTACCTTTCACTTAGAAGAAAGTGTAACTGTTGGTATGACCCCTTGGGTTTACAGAAAGACAAACTTGCAACAAAGGGCTGGAACTTCTCTTCAGTGACTCATGCCGGTCACATAGCTCAGATCTCTAGTGTCCTTGTATGTCCCCCAGAGATTTCATGGGAGTCATCCTCATCTGCTTCCGACATGGACACATGTGTGCTTTGTCCAATTCCACAAAGGAAGGCATGCTAGAGGGGAAGAAAGAACACGGATTCTGAACTCTGGCCTCTGAGGATACTCGTTTTAGTCCATTGTTTTTAAACTTGGGAAAATCATTTAAATTCTTCGAATTTCAGCCTTCTCATTTATCAAATGAGGATGATAATGCAGACTACAAATTTTTGGTGAGGATTTAATGAGAGTAATTGTCAATTCTAAAAAAAAAAGCCCAAGGAGGGTGAGCTAATTTAGGGGTTATCAACAGCTGCTACCACCACTGGGTCCAAGGGACAGAGGGAAATGATATAGATTATATCATTGTTCCCATTTATTCACTACGCTCCCAGGTTTGTATGTCTTGCCTCATGGGTATGTGACTTGCTTGGCTAAGAAAGTGTGAGCAGAAGTGATAGACACTTACAAACAGCTGGCATCACAGTCTTTCTGACAGCTGGGCAGCTTGATAAGTAGGCAGCACTGGGCTTGGAGTCAGGACATCTGTATTAAATTCCTGGCTCGGCCACTTACCACCTAATAGATCTTGGGTCAATCACTGGGCTTCACCTGAAGGCAATTTCTTCACTGGGGAAGTGGGCTCTGTGATGGTTTTATACTGATCTGTCAGTGTCCTTTTATCCTGCTACCATATACCTTGGCTCAACCATACAACAACGGTCCCTTAAAGGAGGAATTCTTGTCCCTAGATTGAGTACTTTATTTTCCCTGTTCTTTGACTAAACATTGTCTTTGTCCTGGTACTTATGCACCAAGCAGGGTTTTTTTGTTTGTTTGTTTGTTTTCTGCTAAGAATGACTATTTCTTCTATCAACCAAAGCACTGCAAAGTCGACTCATTCCAATTTTTAATAGAACGATTCCATTGGCTGGGAAAAAGAGTGTCAGTTTCAGGAATGATTTGGCAGGTGCAGGAAAAACCTCAGCACTGTAGGGCCTCAGACAGATGCAGATCCTTTCAAGTGGCGCTGAGTGTTGTGATAAAGCAGTTTTCAAAAAGGAGCTGTAATGCAATCTTTTAGTCCCCCACCTCCCCCCAACTACACTTCCAAACTCCCAATTGGGCTTGTCACCTGCCCTGCCACCACCTTCTTTTCCCCCTTTTCATTGGAAGAAAGATTGTATTTCACTTGAGTTACTCCAACCAGATTTCCTGGACTGACTACCAAGGACATCTCTGGTGGTTTTAAATCCTGCACACAGTTGTGATAAAAGTGAAGGGGTAAGGGTGAAGAGTGCCATTTTAGGTGATCACCAGTAAGTCTGAGAGTTGTGGTGCTTTCCAAATCACTATATCAATATCCATTAACGATGTGCTTACAAGTCATCCTGCTAGGTACTTCTGAAGTGTAAAGTCCCAGCACTGGGGAAAACAGTCACCCCAAAGAATGGTAGAGAGGGGATGGGATGAAGGAAGGGAGGTCTCTCGCCTACCTGGCTGAGACAGAGCTATGCCCATCTTTCCTAGGCACCGTCTTGGAATCTCTTACCAATCCTACCTGATGGCCACACTGATTTCTAAATAAAAGGCCACGAGTGGGGCCATCACCCTCTCACAGGGCCTAGATTGCTCAGAGATATCCATATGTACAGGTGTCAGCTTGATCCCTAGGCCAACCTCCCTGGGCAGCACCACGGTGGGTGGGATGGCAGAAAGTTCTTCAGGTTGAAAGTCTTTCAAAACAGATTATCATGTCTGATAATCCCGTGTTTGGGTTTCCATGACAATGGATCTTCCTGCAGTTTTTCCAGCCTGGTTAAAACTTTTTAAATGAATACATGCAAAATCAAAATATGGCCTTCCCTGCTTTCACCAAGGAAAGAGGGTGGGATTTCATCCCACTTCCCACCTTTCCTCCACCAACAGGCTTACATCTGTTTGTTTCTATTTCTTTAAATTTTTTTTAAAGTAGTAATAATAATACACACGGAGTGTGTTCGTTTCCTGTTACTATTGTGCAAATGACCACGAACTGAGTGGCTTGAGACAACACAAACTTACTATCTTCGGGTTCTGCAGGTCAGAAGTGCAAAATGAATCTCAGGGGCTAAAATCTAGGTGTTAGCAAACCTGTATTCCTTTTGGAGACTGTAAGGGAGAATCCTTTTTGCTATGTTTTCCAGCTTCTAGAAGGCTCCTCGGCTCCTGGCTGCTTCCTCCTCAAGATCTGTCGCTTAATCACGTCTGCGAAGTCCCTTGTGCCATGTACATACAGTACCATAGTCCCAGGTTCCAAGGATGAGGAAATAGACATCCTTGGGGATCACGTTGCGTCTACCACACTTATTAAAAAGATAATAAGTAGTATAGAGAACATAAAATAAAAAGTCAAATCGTGCCCCAAGTAATTTTTAATTGCGTCTGTTGTACATCCCTGAAACTGTGCCTCTTGGAGGAAAAAATTCCAAGCATCAAGGCCAATGGAATCCCCCCACTCACCCCAGCAACTACTCAAAATTGGCTCACGTTTTAATTTGCCTCATAGAGACCTGTGACCTCCTTGGATAGAGGCCCTTCTGGCAAATTACAGGAGAAATCAAAACACAACTCCCAGGGCTAGAGCCCTCTGGGCACTTGAAGTGTGGGCCATGCCCAGTTAACAAGGACAGACATTAGCAGTCAGGCCATTTCTAACTGGAGTTTGTCTCCACAAAGAACATAAGCGAGTTTACTTCTCCTAAAAGACTTTTTGCCTCTGTGGTATGAATGGTTCTGAGAAACGAACCCTGAGGCCTAATTTTATGGGAGGGAAGGGCTTGTTTAAATAAGAACATTCTGCCACAGTAACATGACTAAGAAACTATGTAAGTAGAAAGCCCTGGGGCGCCCTCCCCCGATGCAGCGGAGCCCGGTGATCTGGGCAAAGTGTGTAGACAGATCTTGTTATCTTGAAAGAAGTGAGCTCGGGAATACTGCCCAAATAGGAGGCGAAACCATCTTGGGCTGAAGCCATACCCTGAGATTGCAGAGTATTACTTTAGAATGTTGACTGCATTTTAACGTGAAAAGTTTGTTAAGCTATCATTAATGGGCTTGGCAATCACAGATTTGCTTGATTCAAAGAATGGCTTTCGAACGATCCCAATTTAAAATCTTGTAATCCCAATGAACAATCCCTAAAACGTGGAGTTACTCGTACTGTGGCACGAACAATCCGAGGCTGAATGTAGGTTCTCTCAAGAGAATAAAAAGGCTGACGTTCAAAAAACATGAATTCTGAGACCAAGGACAGTTACAGAGAGCAAACAGCGGTCTCAGTGTTAGTGAGCTAATGAATGTGAAAGCATTTCAGAATATTACTTATCTGTGTGTCCAAACGAGATGAGAACAGGGTATTGAAGAGATACCTGCACTCCCATGTTCACTGCAGCATTATTCACAATGGTCGAGATATGGAAATATCCTATCAACGGATGAATGGGAAAAGGAAATGTGGTGTATTTATGCACAGTGTGATATTATTCAGCGTGGAAATAGAAGGAAATCCTCCCATTTGCAAGAACATGGATGGATCTTGAGGGTATTAGGCTGAGTGAAATAAATCAGACGGAAAAAGACCAATACTGTACGATCTTATGTATATGTGGAATCTAAAAAAAAAAAGTCGAACTTATAGAAATAGAGAGGAAATTGGTGGTTACCAGGGCCTAGGGGGAGGGGGAAAAGTTGGTCAAAGGGCACAGACTTCCAGTTATAAAGTGGATAGGTTCTGGAAATCCAATGTACAGCATGGTGATTATAGCTAACAATACTGTATTATGGGGCGCCTGCGTGGCACAGCGGTTAAGCATCTGCCTTCGGCTCAGGGCGTGATCCCGGCGTTATGGGATCGAGCCCCACATCAGGCTCCTCCGCTAGGAGCCTGCTTCTTCCTCTCCCACTCCCCCTGCTTGTGTTCCCTCTCTCGCTGGCTGGCTCTATCTCTGTCAAATAAATAAATAAAATCTTAAAAAAAAAATACTGTATTATGTCCTTGAAACTTCCTAAGAGTAAATCTTAAATGTTTTTACCACACACACAAAGTGGTAGAAGTGACAGAAGGGGACCTTACTGTGGTCCTTATCTCACAATATAGAAGTGTATCAAAATCTTTAAAAAAAAAAAAAAAAGGGGGCGCCTGGGTGGCACAGCGTTTAAGTGTCTGCCTTCGGCTCAGGGCATGATCCCGGCGATCTAGGATCAAGCCCCCCATCAGGCTCTTCTGCTATGAGCCTGCTTCTTCCTCTCCCACTCCCCCTGCTTGTGTTCCCTCTCTCGCTGACTGTCTCTATCTCTGTCGAATAAATAAATAAATAATCTTTAAAAAAAAAAAAAAGAAGTGTATCAAGTCATCCCATCGCACACCTTAACCACATGCAATTCGATATGTCATTATATTTCAGCAAAATTGAAAAAAAAAAAAAAGAACTCCTATCGGTCTCTGGTTCTACAGTTTCAACACCCTCCTTTCCCTGCCAAGTCTCCCTTCTAGTATTTCTGGAAAAGCCCAGAGGGTGTAACTCAGAATTCACACCCATCTGCCCACTTTGCTTTCTTTTCTTCTGCTCTGACCTTTGCCAGGTGATATCATCAGTAGCTACCTGGCCGTGCAAACGTTTTCACAGAGGTTGTCACATCTCCTTCTGGCACCGTGATCTGAGAACACCCATTGTCATTTCCACTGGGATACTCAGGAGAATGCCCCCTCCACTCATTTCCCCCTCAGCTTTACTGAGATATAATTAACATATAACATTGTGTAAGTTTAAGGTGTATAACATGTTGATTTGATACCTTCATATATTGCAAAATAATTACCCCCGCGGCTATGGCTAACACCTTGATCACATCACGTAATTACCATATGCTTTCCTGTATAGTTCAGGTGAGAACATTTCAGATCTACTCTCTTAGCAGCTTTTAAGTATATAATACAGTATCGTTAGCTATAATCACCGTACTGTACATTAGATCCTCAGAACTCATTCATCTTTGACCTGGAAGTTTGTGCCCTTTGACCAGCATCCCCTCGCTTCTCTCAACCCCCAGACCTGGCAACCACCATTATACTCTCTATGAATTTGGCTTTTTTTAGACTTCACCGTTAAGTGAGATCATACAGTATTTATCTTTCTCTGTTTGACTTATTTCACTTAGCATACTGCCCTCGAGGTCCATCCGTGTGCTATCACACATGCCTGTCTTTCTCATGACTGAACAGTAATCTATTGTATGTACACACCACATCTTCTTTATCCATTCATCTTTGGATGGACACTTAGCTGTTTCCATATCTTGGCTGTTGTGAACAATGGTGTGATAAATGTTCCTCCCCCGTCCACCTGTAGATGTCTACTTGTTCAGCGGGTAGCAAAGCAGTTGCTTGTATGCTGTCTTACAGAGGTTTAGTTATGTTTATTTATAGTTCCTGTCATCCAGAATAGAGTTCAGAGGGCTAGGCCAGGAGACAATTCCCCCAAACATACTGTTTTCAGAAGTGCCCCAACCTCTAAGGTAACTTGTATTACTTGGAGTCCTTCTCTTCACTCAAACTCATACAGCGGACTTCTGGTGGAAAGTTCCTACACTGATGTCTCCCTTGTCACCCTGACCCTTCTCCTGGTGGCACCCTCAGCCTTTCCGCTCACTTCAAAATGTGGTAGTAATGGTTTTGAGCAGGAATTGGCCAACTATGGCCCCGGGGCCAACAACAACACACAACCTGTTTTTGTACAAGCTTCAAGTTAAGAATGTTTTCTACATTTTTAAAGGATTGAAAAAGTAAAAAACAAAGATTATTTCATGACACATGAAAATCATATGAGATTCAAATTTCACGTCTACAAATAAAGTTTTATTGGAAAACGGCCCCATTCATTTGTTCACGTATTGTCTATGGCTATTTTCCTGCTCTAATTACAGAGTGGAGTGGTTGCAACATAGACCAGATGGCCTGCAAAATCTAAAATATATATATGGGCCCCTTATAGCAACGGTTCACTGACTCCTGGTTCAGAGCATGGACCCTGGAGCCAGTCTGCTCAGGGTTTGAATTTCGTTCTGACACTAACTTATGATGTGGGCAATATCTTAGCATGTTCTGGGCCATGCTTTCCACATTTGTAAGGGGGGAGGATGAAAATAGTTTGATTTATCTCATTAGCTTGTGTGAGGATTAAACAAGTTGATTTAGAATAGTGCCAGGCACAGGCCGTGAATATTAATTATTATTGTTACACTACAGCTGGTGACCATGGAAAATCTATCTGGTGTTAAATAAAAATTCTAGATCGAATGTGTGTTTCTTAACTGACCATGAAGTAATAGGAAGACAAATCTGCTGACTATGACAGTCACTTAAACAATATAGTCACAGTGTCACTGTTACCAAGGGGCTGCAGAATGAAACTTCACTCTTGTCCCAAATAAAGGTCAAATTTAGGCATTTAATTTCCTGGTTTCCTACAGCGTCCAGGAATCTCAGCAACCAAGTGGTTTTCTTTTGCTTATTTTATTTTGAAGAAGGCTGAGTAAAACTTTCCATTTTTTAATGGTCCTCTATAGTAATTTTTCCATGTAAAATATAATTTTATATAGTTGTATTATGGCATATACAATTTAATTATTTTTTACTTAAGCTTACATTATAATTTTTTCACATTGCTTCTTAGTTCCCACCATCTCTTGTTTTAAAGAGTTTAAGGAAGACAGATTTTCAAGTTCATATAGGAACTTTTCAAGATACATCTATAAGCAAAGTTTTGAAAACTCAGGTGGTTTTCATTGCTTCTCACCTACGTATTGATCCAATTTTCATCAGACTGATGACTTTGAATTGCTCATGTCATTGGTTTCTCCCAAAGGTGATCTTGGAGCATATTTCGATATTTGCAGCAACGAGCATTCGTTTTAGAGGGTTTTTTTTTTTTTTTTAGATTTTATTTATTTATTCGACAGAGATAGAGACAGCCAGCGAGAGAGGGAACACAAGCAGGGGGAGTGGGAGAGGAAGAAGCAGGCTCCTAGCGGAGGAGCCTGATGTGGGGCTCGATCCCACAACGCCGGGATCACGCCCTGAGCCGAAGGCAGATGCTTAACCGCTGTGCCACCCAGGCGTCCCAGCAATGAGCATTCTAGAAACAAACTAAAGGCTTTTTGCTGTATTCATGAAGAGGGTTCCCAAGCATAAATCTTGCAGCGATGGGGATGAGGATATGACTGGCATTAGAACACCGACCATCATTTCTCACTCAGCAGAGAAACAGGACCTACAAAGCCACATGGCAGAGGCAAGAACAGACCCAAAGATGCTTACCAGACAAATCATTTGGGGGACAGAGAGTAGATAGTGATGTGAGTTTGTAGGGTATATTTTTAAAAAAAAATTTGCTCCTAGGGGTGTGGAGGTCAGTTCCTTTGTCCCATTTAGCTCACAGGTCCCAAATAACCATGCATCGCCCTGCACCTGACCTACATACAACCACCTTGTCCTAAAGCATTTGCCCTTGAAAGACCTTAAAGTGGTGGTTAGAGCCAATTACGTTTTTCCTCTATTTTGGGGGGGGGTGCATTCTAGCAGCTACATTCACTCATATGTAGGCTCAAAGAATGAGCCTCTTCTACCTAGAAAAAAAAAGAGACGCTTTTTAAGCAGAATCCATAACTTCCCTCAGAGAAGCAATCAAGTCAGTGCAAAATAAACCTGGTAATCAATGGAGGAAGTGAAGCTCTTGCCAGTTACCCTCACATGCATCTATTCTCTTAGGCATTGTAAGGGATAGCCACAATTTTCATGTCAAACTAGCCTCCAAATTCATGTATCCTCATTTCTTTCTCCAAGGCACCTTCAAGCAGAGTGTGCTGGTGCATAAATATGTTTGTATTTGTGTAGATTTTGGAGTCTGAATATCTCTGGTTGTGAGGTATGCTTACTGTTTCTTCTGAAAAGATATCAGAGGAAAGAGCAAGTGGTATTTCTGGGAATCCTGCTCTTATTCCACCCACCCATCTAGTTGACTCCCTAATTCTCAGCCTCATTTTAATAAAAGACATTGAGTAGCTCTGCGTTTATGATTTAAATGGACTTTCAAATTGGGATTTAACCATCTGATATAACAAAGTGGGCGGACTTCAGTCTTCAGAGGAAAAAGAATAAACATACCGAAAGCTGTAATTAAAATTTTGCCTTTGCCTCCAACCCTCTTCATGCAACTATTGTCAAACTTGAAATATCCAGTGCCCAAATTCCAACCTCAGGTTTTACAAAAAGTGGTAGGGGGTGGCAGCTGAAAACATTCCAGAAAAGGCAGCTGAAATGATTTTGGTAGAAATCCAGATCCTCCGGATGAGCATGAACACGCTGATGTGTATTAAATTCAGAATGTACCGGAGGTTAGAGACCATTGGTCAATTTCCTTGAACAGAGGGGGTTAAAATAACTTTGTGAAGCCCGCATTCTAGAACGCAAATGCTTCAGCTCCTAACGGTCCACGTGGAGGCATCACCGAGGAAGGTATGACCAAGTAGGCCCTAAAGAAATAAGAAAGAAAAACTTCAATACAGAACAATTGGGTATATTTACCAGTTACTCAAGCCCCCAACCTTAGAGTCATCCTTGACCCATCTTGTCTCTCACACCCAGGGATGAGATCCAAGGTCTCTGGGGCCTGAAGCATATATAGTAAAGATCTTAAGAAAAGACACACACACACACACACACACACACACACACACAGACACACACACACACACACACACACACACACACGGGTTTTTTTTTTCTTTGCAAACTTTCCAGAAACATAAGCTAATGAAAGTGTCCAGAAGCCTCACAGTAAATTCCCCTCTGTGCACACTGCGCTCCTGTTGGTTCTGCCTTCAGTATATGTAAGAATCCAGCCTCTTTTCCATCTCTCCCCTACCATCCTGGACCCAACTACTTTCATTTCTTGCTTGAACTACTGAAATATTACTATGTCTTCCCTTGGGCCTTTGTAGTCTGTTCGTCCCACAGGCAAGCAAATTAGATTGTGTCCTCGGTTGGCTTAAAACCCTCCAACTTCGTCTTCTGTTGTACTCTGTAAGTCCTTACAGTGCCTTTCAGGGTGCCACTCTATCTGGCCACCCTGTGCCTCTTGGACCAAGTTTGCTCCTCACTCACCTCTTACCGACCAGGATTCCTTGCAGTTTTGGGAACCTGCTAAACATGCCTCCAGGCTTCTGCATTTGTCATTCCTGATATCCAGAATACTTTCCCCTGGAATCCATACTTCTGTCTGGTCTTACACTTCAATGTCACCTTCGCAGACCACCCGGTATAAAACAGCAGCAGCCTGTCCCCCCAGACATCCTCTCTTCCCTGCTTTGCATTTGTCTCTACATGCTCAGCGTCATGTGGCATATCTTTGTTTGTTTTACTCTCCTCTTCCAGACTGCAGGCTCTATGATGGTAGGGATTTTACTGTATTCACTGCTGCGATCCATTCTTACAACAGTGCCTAACGTTTGTGGAAAGAAGAGATTATCTAGCCTGGGTCATTAGGTTAATCATGATGTCATTGGCAGGGAAAGAAAAAAATATATTCAGGGAGATGGTGGAATGCCTTCATGCCTTCTGGATGTTAAGTCTAAAGTGACAGATTCTTAAATTATCACTCCATGCTGTAAATAAATACCTATTTTTAAGATTTTTTTTTTAAATTTATTTATTCGACAGGGTAGAGACAGCCAGTGAGAGAAGGAACACAAGCAGGGGGAGCGGGAGAGGAAGAAGCAGGCTCACAGCAGAGGAGCCCGATGTGGGGCTCGATCCCATAACGCCGGGATCAGGCCCTGAGCCGAAGGCAGACGCTTAACCGCCGTGCCACCCAGGCGCCCCAATAAATACCTATTTTTGATGGAGAAGAAAGTGAGTGCTAGGAGTAACCCACCTAGAACAGGACCTTTTTTTTACATTTTTTATTTTATTTTTTAAATATTTTTTTATTATGTTAGTCACCATACAGTACATCCCTGGTTTTTGATGTAAAGTTCGATGATTCACTAGTTGCGTATAACACCCAATGCACCATGCAATACGTGCCCTCCTTACTACCCATCACCGGCCTATCCCATTCCCCCACCCCCCTCCCCTCTGAGGCCCTCAGTTTGTTTCTCAGAAGTTGTGGTCCATACACACGTAGTAAAAGGGAGTGAAACTTGACTGGAGAATTCGTGCATTGTAACTTTAGTAACTTTTGTAAAACCAGATATGAAATTAAAAAAAAAAAAGCATGAGAGAACTATGGACTCTGGGAAACAAACTGAGGGCTTCAGAGGGGAGGGGGTTTGAGGATTGGGATAGGCCGGTGATGGGTATTAAGGAGGGCACGTATTGCATGGAGCACTGGGTGTTATACGCAAATAATGAATCATGGAACACTACCTCAAAAACTAAGGATGTACTGTATGCTGACTCACATAACATAATAAAAAAAATATTTAAAAAAAGGAAAAAAAAGAAATCTGTGTAACTGATGGAATGTCCCAAAAAAGAGAGTCAGGAAAAGATCTCATTTTTTCCTGACATGCACCTTGTCCTAGCATCCCTAATGTAGACCCAAGTTACAGGGACTAATTTCCAGAATGGGAACCAACAGCTCTAGGATTTGAGCAAAAGTGTACAAAATGGACAGCTTCTCTGGGAAGAAGAGGAAAAAACAAAGCATCACATGATCTCAGCATTGGGTTGCTCAATCACAAAATAGAGACAATACTCCATAATGATGTGGTGAGATTTACCTATGGGACTAACATGAAAAGCATGCATTGGAGTGCCCTGTTCATGGATGACCTCATGTAGGAAAGTGATGGTTATATCTGCCCAACACAAGTAAAGGAAGAACAAAAGTCACCACTGCATCTTGATTTTAAAGCAGGTTGTCCTACAGTCAGGGCTCTATTTGGCTGACCTCATTTGAGAGAAATCTGGCAAGATTCTTTACTCGGAATTTAGGCTCTGCCGTCAAAATGTTCAAAGAGGCATGTTATCAAGGCAATGAGGTTTTTAAAACCCGGGATTGGTTGGAGAGAGTCCTCATCAGTAAGGATGGCCATACAAGGGGCCTGGGGAGGTAGTGACGGCTGGTGGCAGAGGGACCATATAGATGAAGGCCCTGTTGGGGGAGATAGGAGTCTCCAGGTCATTAGAAAGCAGGCAGGAGATTATGGCACACATAGTAGATTGTTCGGTAATAATTCACCTTGGAGCCACTTGATTTGCACAGGAGATAGGCATATTGGATTTAGGGCAGCTGGAGATAAGGATGTGAGAGGAAAGAATATGGATAGAAAAGAATCAGAGGGCAATCTCATGTAACAAGACTGGGGAATCATCCGGAGGCCGAAAAGACCCTGGAAGGAGACCGGAGGCCTGGGCAGAACGAAAATGTCAAATAATTCTAGGAGAGGGAGTTGGGGAGAACTGAACTGTAGTAGTTTCAGTAGTAGTTTCACTTTTTTTTTTAATAATAATATTGTTTTATTATATTATGTTAGTCACCATACAGTACATCCCTAGTTTTTGACGTAATGTTCCATGATTCATTACATGCGTATAATACCCAGTGCACCATGAAATACGTGCCCTCGTTAATACCCATCACCAGCCGATCCCATTCCCCACCCCCACCACCTGAAGCACTCAGTTTGTTTCCCAGAGTCCATAGTCTCTCATGGTTCATTCCCCCTTCTGTTTACCCCCCCCTTCATTCTTCCCATTCTTCTCCTACTGATCTTCCTACCTCTTATGTTCCATAAATGAGTGAAACCATATGATAATTGTCTTTCTCTGCTTGACTTATTTTGCTTAGCATTATCTCCTCCAGTGCCCTCCACGTTGCAGCAACTGTTGAGAAATCATTCTTTTTGATGGCTGAGTAATATTCCATTGTTTATATGGGCCACATCTTCTTAATCCAGTCATCTGCTGAAGGGCCTCTCGGCTTGTTCCACAATTTAGCTATTGTGGACAATGCTGTTATGAACATTGGGGTGCATATGGCCCTTCTCTTCACTACGTCTGTATCCTTGGGGTAAATACCCAGTAGTGCAATGGCTGGATCATAGCGTAGCTCAATTTTTAACTTTTTAAGGGACCTACACACTGTTTTCCAAAGTGGCTGTACCAACTTGCATTCCCACCAACAAGGTAGGAGGGATCCCCTTTCTCCACATCCTCTCCAACAATTGTTTCCTGCCTTGCCCATTTTTGCCATTCTAACTGGTGTAAAGTGGTATCTCAGTGTGGATTTGATTTGAATTTCCCTGAAGGCTAATGATTTTGAACATTTTTTCATGTGTCCATTAGCCATTTGTATGGCTTCATTAGAAAAGTGTCTGTTCATATCTTCTGCCCATTTTTTGATTTGTTTGTTTGTTTCTTGTGTATTGAGTTTGAGAAGTTCTTTGTAGATCTTGGATACCAGTCTTTTATCTGTAGTGTCATTTGCAAATATCTTCTCCCATTCCGTGGGCTGCCTCTTAGTTCTTTTGACTGTTTCCTTGGCTGTGCAGAAGCTTTTTATCTTTATGAAGTCCCACACGTTCATTTTTTCTTTTGTTTCTCTTGCCTTTGGAGATGTGTCATGAAAAAAGTTGCCGTGGCTGAAGTCAAAGAGGTTGCTGCCTATGTTCTCCTCTAGGATTTTGATGGGTTCCTGTCTCACATCGAGGTCTTTCATCCATTTGTACTTGATCTTTGTGTATGGTGTGAGAGAGTGGCCAAGTTTCATTCTTTTGCATATAGCTGTCCAATTTTCCCAGCACCATTTATTGAAGAGACTGTCGTTTTTCCACTGGATGTTTTTTCCTGCTTTATCAAAGATTAGTTGCCCAAAGAGCTGAGGGTCCATTTCTGGGTTTTCTATTCTGTTCCATTGGTCTATGTGTCTGTTTTTGTGCCAGTACCATGCTGTCTTTGTGATCACAGCTTTGTAGTACAGCTCGAAATCCGGCATTGTGATGCCCCCAGCTTTGTTTTTCCTTTTCAACAGTTCCTTGGTGATTCGGGGCCTTTTCTTGTTCCACACAAATTTAAGGGCTGTTTGTTCCACTTCTTTGAAAAATGTCATTGGTATTTTGATCAGGATGGCATTGAAAGTGTAGATTGCTCTGGGTAGCATAGACATTTTAACTATGTTAATTCTTCTGACCCATGAGCATGGAATATTTTTCCATCTTTCTGTGTCTTCTTCAATGTCTTCCAAGAGTGATTTGTAGTTTCTAGAATATAGCTCCTTTTCATCTCTGGTTAAGTTAATTCCGAGATAACGTATGATTTTTGGTGCTATTGTAAATGGGATGGATTCCCTAATTTCTCTTTCTTCAGTCTCATTATTCGTGTATAGAAATGTAACTGATTTCTGAGCATTGATTTTGTATCCCACCACATTACTGAATTGCTCTATAACTTCTAATAGTTTGGGAGTGGATTCTTTTGGGTTTTCCATGTAGAGTATCATGTCATCTGCGAAGAGAGACATTTTGATTTCTTCTTTGCCGATTTGGATACGTTTTATACCTTTTTGTTGTCTGATTGCTGTTGCAAGGACTTCTAGTACTATGTTGAATAATAGTAGCGAGAGTGGGCATCCTTGTCATGTTCCTGATCTTAAGGGAAAGTCTTCCAGCTTTTCCCCACTGAGAATAATATTTGCTGTAGGCTTTTCATAGATCACTTTTATGAGATTGAGAAATGTACCCTCTAATCCTACACTCTGAAGGGTTTTAATCAGGAAAGGATGCTGTATTTTGTCAAATGCTTTTTCAGCATCAATTGAGAGGAATATATGGTTCCTGAGTCTTGTCTTGTTGATATGTTGTATCACGCTGATTGATTTGCGAATGTTGAATCACGCTTGCATCCCAGGTATGAATCCCACTTGGTCATGATGGATAATCCTTTTAATGTACTGTTGGATTCTATTAGCCAGGATCTTGTTGAGCATTTTGGCGTTCATATTCATCAGGGGTATCGGTCTGTAATTCTTTTTGATCAGGTCTTTGCCTGGTTTGGGGATCACGGTCATACTGGGCTCATAGAATAAGTTTGGTAGTTTTCCTTCTGTTTCTATTTTTTGAAACAGCTTCAGGAGAATAGGTATAATTTCTTCTTTGAATGTTTGGTAGAATTCTCCGGGGAATCCATCAGGCCCTGGAGTCTTGTTTTTCGGGAAGTTTTTGATCACTGCTTCAATCTCTTCATAATTAATTGGTATGTTTAAAAAATCAATTTCTTCCTGTTTCAGTCTTGGTAGTTTAGAAGTTTCCAGGAAGGCATCCATTTCTTCCAGGTTGTTTAGTTTATTGGCATAAAGGTGTTGATAACAATTTCTAATGATCCTTCCTATTTCGTTGGTGTTGGTTGTGACCACTCCCTTTTCATTCATAACTTTATTATTTTGGGTCCTTTGTCTATTCTTTTGAATAAGTCTTGCCAGTGGTTTATCGATCTTATTTATTCTTTCAAATAACCAGCTTCTAGTTCTGTTGATCTGGTCTACTGTGGTCCTGGATTCTAATTCATTGATCTCTGCTCTAATCTTGATCAACTGCTTTCTCGTGTGCAGGTTAGGCCTGTTCTTCTGTTCCTGTTCCAGCTTCTTGAGGTGAGAATATAAAAACTGCATTTTAGATTTGTCTATTCTTTTGAGTGAGGCTTGGATGGCTATGTATTTTCCCCTTAGGACTGCCTTTGCCATGTCCCATAGGTTTTGGACCGTTGTGTTTTCATTCTCATTGGTCTCCATAAATTGTTTAAATTGTTTTTTGATTTCCTGGTTTATCGAATCATTCTTGAGCAGGATGGTTCTTAGTTTCCAAGTGTTTGAGTTTCTTCCAAATTTTTCCTTGTGATTGAGTTCCAGTTTCAAACCACTGTGGTCTGAGAATACGCAGGGAATAATTTCAGTTTTTGGTATCGGTTGAGACCTATTTGTTGACCCAGCATATGATCTATTCTGATGAACATTCCATGTGAATTCGAGAAGAATGAGTATTCTTTGGTTCTGGGGTGTAGTGTTCTATATCTATATATGAGGTCCATCTGGTCTAGTATGGCATTCAGAGTTCTTGTTTCTTTGTTGATTTTCTGCTTAGATGATATGTCTATTGCTGATAGTGGAGTGTTGAGGTCCCCTACTATTAACGTATTTTTATCTATATGTCTCTTTATTCTGGTTAAGAGTTGGCTTGTGTATCTTGCTGCTCCCCTGTTGGGGGCATAGGTATTTATAATTGTCATATCCACTTGTTGGATACATCCTTTAAGAATAATATAGTGTCCTTCTGTATCTCTAACTACAGTCTTTAGTTTAAAATCGAATCTGCCTGGTATGAGAATCGCTACCCCAGCTTTCTTTTGAGGTTCATTGGCATGAAAAATGGTTTTCCATCCCTTCACTTTCAGTCTGAATGTATCTTTAGGTTCAAAATGAGTCTCTTGTAGACAGCAAATGGATGGGTCATTTCTTTTTATCCAATCTGCAACCCGGTGGCGTTTATGGGAGCATTTAGGCCATTCTCATTGAGAGTGATTATTGAGAGATATGATTTTAATGATGCCATGTTGCCTGTAAAGTCTTTGTTTCTATAGATTATGACTTTCTGTTCTGTATCACTCTTGGGGCCTTTTTACTTTTACAGAACCCCCCTTAATATCTCCTGTAAGGCTGGTTTCGTGGTTATGCAATTGGTCAATGACTGGCGATTCTGGAAGGTCTTTATCTCTCCATCAATTCTGAATGGCAGCCTTGTTGGATAAAGGATCCTTGCCTGCATGTTTTTCTCTGAAAGGGCACTAAAAATGCCCCGCACCAACCCTTTCTCTCATTCTAGGTCTGTGTAGACAGGTCTGATGTAATTCTGATACCTTTGCCTTGATACGTGAGAAATTTCATTGCCCTGGCTGCTTTCAATACTGTATCCTTGGATCTAATATTTGTGAATTGCACTATGATGTGACATAGGGGACGTTTGTCTTGGTTGATTTTGGGAGGGGTCCTCTCTTCCTGTTTGACATGAATGCTTGTTTCCTTTGCTAGATTAGGGAAGTTTTCAGCTACCATTTGTTCAAATATCTCTTCTAGACCTCTCTCTTTCTCCACCCCCTTGGGGATGCCGATGATTCTGACATTGGAACCTTTCATTGAGTCAGTAATCTTCCATAACCTATATTCTTGAGATTGGATTTTTTTGAGCCAAGTTTCTGTTTTAGCTTTCTCTTCTACCATCCCATCCTCCAATTCACTAATTCGTTCTTCTGCCTCATTCACCCTGGCCGTCAGAGCATCTAGTTTTGACTGCATTTGATTCATAGCATTTTTAATTTCTGCCAGATTCGCTCTCATTTCTGCCCTTAGAGATTCTATATTCTCTTTGATATTTTCGTTAATATTTTTTTCAAGTCTACACATCATCTTGACCATTGTTACTCTGAACTCCATTTCTGATAATTTGGTTATATCCATATCCATCAGTTCTGTGGCAGAGGTCACAGACTCATTATCTTTTCTTTGCTGAGGGGGGGGGATTTCTAATTCTCGTCATTCTGATGAGGAGAGGTTGCAGGGCTGTCCAGAGCCCAAATTATTGACCAGGACCCAGGCAGCATGCTCTTGTTTTATAGGGACCTTAGGGATGTGGGCTTCTTGATTTTCAGCCTGCCTTCTGGGGGAGGGTCCTGCCGTGCCGATACTCAGGCAACCCTTTTTGAGTAGAGTCTCCCTGTCCCCGGCGAGGGGGGATGGGGATGGGCACAATGTGAGCTGGTATTTCCGGGCTTTTGTTCTGTGGTAGCTTTCCCTGGCGGTTTTCTGTGGCTCTTCTGAGAGAGCAGCAGTGGCAGAATCCTAGCCTCTGTCTCAGAACCGAGAGATCACAGTCCGCTCTCCACTGAGCTGTCCTGGCCTCTTTAACCCTATTTCTGTTGGTGTTATTAAAAACCCTATAGCATCCCGGGTTGTGCACCCCACAGCTGGCGTCCCAGCCCTCACTTCCAGGGCCTTCACGTCTCTGTCCTTTATGTTTCTAACCCCCCCAGCCACCAGCCGCCCCCGCGCGCTCCCGAGCTCCCTGTTTCAGTATGGCTTGGGGGCGCTCCGGAGCGCCGGTTTTCAGTCTGGTTGCACACGCGTTCCCAGGTTCACGATCTCAGTCTGCTCTCTCATGGGTGGCAGTCCGTGAGTCCGGCCCGCTCCCCAGTGCAGGTGGCTACCGCTTCCTGGCACCTGAGTGTGAAGACTCCTCCCCCTTCCATTTATCTTCCAACATCTGTGCACAGATTCACGGCTCCCCACTTCATACCTCAATATTCAGTGCTGGAGATGTTCATTTATAGAGATCCAGATGTATCTTCCTTCATTTCAGGCTGATTCCGTGGGTTTTCAGGATGGTCTGGTACCTATCCAGCTCGACTCAGGGGACCAGCTGAAAAAGGGGACTCCTACCCCTCCGCCATCTTAACTCCTCCTCCATTTTTTTTTTTAAGTAGGCTCCAGCCAGTGCAGAGCCCAATACAGGGCTTGAACTGAAGACCCAGGGATCAAGACCTGAGCTGAAATCAAGAGTTGGACACAACCTACTGAGCCACCCAGGCATCCCCTGGATCAGTATTACAAACCCAGATTATAGCTACTACTACTACTACTGAGGACAAGGGTGGTGGCTGTACAATGAGAAAGAGAGAGAAATAGCCCAGACTCTGCCACTGACATGAAATCATTGTGAGAAGCATATTTTCATTACCTGACCAATCTTGTGTCTTACTGGTGATCTTGGGCTGTGAAACTTAAAAAGATAAATCAACTGAGCAGCAGGAGGCCCCTCGGGCTGAGCTCGATTCTGGTTGGGATTCATTTGCTGCTCCAGAGGGAGAACTTCAGCATTGAGAGGAGACAAACCTGGGATTCTCCCAGGATGCTGTTGGTCCAGATACCTAAGAGTTGTCAAGATGAATTTAGAAAGAGCAGAACAAAAGGAGAGTCAACCCAGCATTTGGACAAACAGAATTTAATATGATGAAGCAGGACCTCAGAGGGCTGGAGCACAAAGCCATTGTCCACAGGACTTGTCTGCAATGTTTTCTTCAATAATCTGATGGAATTTTTGTTTGTAATAACCCTTCCCAGCCCTCAGCCCACCTTTCCTCTCTAAAAGAGCAGTCCTCTGCTTTGTTCTCCAGACTTGCCTATGGTTTTGCCACAACTTCTTGGTTGTGAATTCCAATTCTCTGCTATTCCTGAATTATTTCACTGGTTAAATAACTGAGTTTTTTTTCTTCTTTCTTTCTTTTTAACATTTTTAGACTTTTTTTTTTATTGAAAGATAGTTGATGCACAGTGTTATATTAGTTTCAAGTGTACAACATAGTGATTCAAAAACTCTATTTGTTATGCTCTACTCATCACGAGTGTAGCTACCATCTGGCACCATTGCCACTATTACAATACCATTGACTATATTCCCTATGTTATACCTTTCATTCCTGTGACTTATTTCTTCCATAACTAGAAGCCTGTACTTCCCACTCCTCTTTACCCACTTTCCCCATTCCCTCATCCCCCAGATAACTGACAGATTTATTTCAAGGGTAACAACGTCCTATCATGCTTTGATGACATGGATCTATATTTTCTTCACTTTACTCCTAGGTGAAGAATCATATGCTATGTTTGCTTCTTCCTTCCTCCTAGCTCAATTTGGCCAATGCTTTAGCTGAGGGGTAGAGGAGTGCTTCTACACAATTCCTTAAAAAGGCCAAAATGGAAAAGGACAGATATGAAATATGATTGACATATAACTACTATTGCTTAACAAGCCTTCAAGCTCACCGAGCAAGGAGCCTATGCTCCTAGTAGGGTGCCTGTTCTAATTGGTGGGTGTCAACCCATAAGATATAGAAAGAGAGAATGTGAAATGTGATGAAATTGTGCTGGTTTGCTAATTTATACAATAACAAATACTAAAAGGTTTATCAACCATTAGTCAAATAAACAAAAGTTCATTACCTGTTTCTAATATACTAGATCCTCTGCTAGGTACCAGGGGTACCTAGGATGTAAGGTAACAGGGTTGCCTTCTTCATGGTTCTTGGAAGGTCACAATGGCCTCAGGAATGGATTAGTGAGGCTGAAACATGGGTGCGATTATGAGCCACTATAGGCTGGCCCCCCACCTGAGGTTACCCCTCAAGCATTTCCATTTCCTGAGACTGTGCTATGGCAACTTCCAGAAACACAACCTACACAGCAGAGCCCAGGGGATTAAAAAAGAGTCTGAGATACTATCCCTCCTATTTCACAAATTTTAATGTGGAGTAAGAGCTACCACTTACTGAGCACAACCTCATTTAATCCCAAGATCATTCCTCTTGAGTATATATGAAGTTGTGATTGGTAATAAGAAATATAAATCCTTGTTCCTCTTTCTGGCACAGAGCTCCTGAAACCTTTGGTATTTCCCAAGTGGTGAAAGCAATAAAGGTGTCTTTTGTTATGTTAATGGAGTGACTTTTGGAAAGCAAGGAAGGATGGGGGCTGTTTGCCTATGAAGCCAACCATGTGGTTAGAGGGTTGAAATTTTCAGTCTCACCCCTGGCCTCTGGGGAGGGGAAGGGCTGGAGATTGACTTCAATCACCAATAGCCAATGATTTAATCAATTGTGCTTCTGTACTGAGGCCTCTATAAAAACCCAAAAAGATGGAATTCGGAGTGCTTCCAGGTTGGTGAACATGTGGAGATTTGGGGACTGGTGTGCTCCTCGAGGGCTTGGAAGTTTAGTGTCCTTCTCCCATGCCTCACCTTATACATTTCTTCCATCTGGCTCTTCCTAAATTATATCCTTTTATAATAAACTTGCAATCTAATGAGTAAACTGGCTTCCTGAGTTCTCTGGGCCTCTAGCAAATGAATCAAACCCAAGGAAGGGATTGTGGGAACCCTGAATTTATAGCTAGTCAGTGAGAAGCACAGGTGACAACCTGGACTTGACATTGGCATCTGAAGAGGCAGTCTTGGGGGACCAAGCCCTTAACCTGTGTGATCTGATTCTATCTCCACGTAGATAGTGTCAGAATTGAGTTGAATTGCAGGACACCCAGCTGGTTTCACAGAAATGCTTGGTGGGAGGGGAAAAAAAAACCCAAACCTATGCATTGTAATTGATGTCTAGAATCCGAATATTATTTCTGCTTCACTGATGAAGAAGGAGACTCCAAGGACAAGTATATGGAGGCTCCATCAGATAATTTTGCTATTCAGGTTCAATATGCCCCCTGTAGTGATCTTTGTATTAAGTGCTCTCTCAGATACCAAGTCAATGAGCATAGTGTTTCTCGGAGGCTCAAACACTGAGTATTCAGCTTGGACGACAGTGATGTCGACTAGAAGGTAAGTTTCCCCAAAAATGTCTCCTGCTTCTGATGAGGTTTTTAGTAACTCAGTCATTCTTGAGGGTAAAGGTGGTATCTTATGGCACTATGAGTCACCTTTGGAAAAGCCTTGGAGTAGAAACTATTCTAATGGAAACATACAATCAACAAATACAGATATGTCCAAACAGCATCCTCTGATATTTATACATAAGTTGCTTTGACTTCTGAGTTTGGGATACCCCAGCCTTTTTGTTAACGAAGGATCTCTTGCCTCCTTTTGTAATATTTTCCCACAAACTCCTCAGAAGAGAAGGTGCATTCTTGTTTGCCTCTGAAACTTTGAAATCAAATGACAATAATCGTTAAGGTCCCTGATGGATTTCTACCCATCCAAGTTGAAATCATTCAGTAAAATCATGTTAATAAGACTCAATTTCGATGCAGGGTATGAAAATTTATTTGCATAACATGTCAGGGGAAAAGGGGAAGCATACTTCTAGATGAAGAGAATGTGCTTTGAAGGACCCATGAGAAATTCTTAGCAGTAGTTTATTTTAGAAATTGAGGCAGGTAACTGTGGTCTTGAGCAGGAGGGAGAATTTACAACTGATGAATGATCTTTTGTGTTGTTTGATTTCATTTTTAACTGTATATAAGTATGACTTTTAATTGAAAAGTGTTTCTTAAGGCACAATGCATTATCCCTGAACACATTGTTATAAACATGCTTTTATGCCACTAATATCCCCACACACACATGCTTTACTTTATTTTGTTTTTAAATTAATAAAAATGTGTACAAGACAAAATATTTATTCAAAGGCTGACTGAAATCCATTCCCAATCACCAAAGAAAGCATCACATCCAATTTCAGGATTTCAGTGTTTGATTTAACTTGGAGTTTTTCTCCTTGGCATGATTCATCTGTAAGTTAGAGTTTTTAAATTAACCCACCTGGTAAAGACAGCATTTTCCTAAAGACTGCTTCTCCGCCGTCCTTGCAGTGCTAAGACCTGTGACTAACTCAACCTGCTCATCAGAGCACTTTGCTGGGACCACTTCTCAGGTCTCTTCCTTGGGGGTACCCATTAGAGTTGGGACCTCCCTCTATCTCTCCCTTTCTTGCACCTGAAGGAGCTGGAGCTAACAGGGGCCACCATAATTTATCATCTAGGAATGCCTGGATATTAGTATCTCCCTACCGTTTTGCAAGCAGGTGATATAAGTTATCATTTATTAAATTTTTTAGTGTGTCTCGTTTCTGTGCATTTTGATCCCTCTGTGCCCTACCCTTGCATTTAAGCTGGGAAACCATCCCACTGTGATTTCTTACTCCAGGGGCAAGACAAAACAGAACAGAGAACAAAAGCAGCAGGAAGCCAAAGGCACTGCCATTGATTACAAAAGCCAAGTCTCTTGAGATAAAGCTTTCCCAGGAAGAGGGGAAGAGGAAAAAGTTTGTGAGAATCTTGGGAGAGCCATGACCTCCCCTGGAGAGGGAGAAAGGCAACAAAAGCTGACCACCCTGATTAGTGCCCTCATGAACACTGGTGCCTCCTTGAGCCGTGTCCTAGAGACCGATTTCCACATAGCTTTTGTCTGCATTTAAGGAAGACCCTCAGTCCTGTGGACCTCACGTCCTGGGTACAAAGTTCATAGGCTGTGTGAGACACCCAGCCCTCCCTGGTGGTGAATAATCACAATGACCATATATCACCCTCACTATTGTGACCTTGGGTCCCAGAGACAATGTTGAAGTCAAAGAGCTGCCTCCTTTGATTATGAACTGGGCTTCTTTGGCCATGGGGCTACTTAGGGAAGGAAAATTGGGAGTAGGCAATTTCCTGAGCCCAGCATGCTGCCCAGAAGTATCCTGATGTTGACTGGTGACAGGCAGCCCCTGTGGTGACAGGCTTTGAAGAAATCAAAACCAGACATTCCTTGAGGGCCTCAGAGGGGAGGGGGTGGGGGAATGGGATAGGCTGGTGATGGGTAGTAAGGAGGGCACGTATTGCATGGTGCACTGGGTGTTATACACAACTAATGAATCATCGAGCCTTACATCGGAAACCGGGGATGTACTGTATGGCGACTAACATAATATAATAAAAAATCATTAAAAAAATAAAATAAAATAAATAAAAAAAACAAAAAACAAAAAAAAACCCAGACATTCCTTTCCCTGACTCCAGGGAGTCCTTGTGCCCAAGGCTCATTTCATGGAGGCTCCTGGAGAGGGAGAGAACTGAGGAATAGCATATTCCCTCTTTCTGGCCCTCTCCCTACTCACATTCCTTTATTGGCTACAGGCCCAAATTCCTTCTGATAAGTTGGTCTTCTGTCAATACAGTCTGCAGAAGGCATCCCATTTCTCCATGGAAACCACTTTGGATAGTCACTTCCCTCCGTGGACTCTCCTGGTGTACGCAGAGCAGATTGAACTTGAGCTCTCTTGCTTATTCATAACTTAACATTTTTAAGTTCCTTCTGTAGGTCAGGTAATTAGATTTCAGACCATTCTGCTATATGGCTTATAGTTTGTTTTTCTTCCTTTTCTTAGCTACAGTAGACGGCTAGAACACAGGTATTTCCCCTCACATTTTAGAGTAGGATCAACAGAATCAACCAGGCCACAGGTACTTTTTCAAAGCTGCCTAGTCCTTCCTGTTCAATATTTGGTCTGCGGCCAAGAGGCACGGGCATCATCTCGAAGCTCGTTAGAAATTCACACCCTCAGGCTCCACCCAGAACTTTCACAAGAGCTGTAGGTGATTCCTGAGATTCATTGACATTTAAGGAGCACAGCCCAGGTTATTCAAAAGTGCTTCTCAAATTGAGAGGTTTGGACCCAGATCCCTGGGCTTTGCTTATAAATCCCAGCCTTCCTGAACATTCCTGGACATCCAGAAGCCCCTGAAAAGGAGATGCGGGTCCTTCCTGAAGACTCTGAGGGGGAGAGAAGTCCCCAGCTCAAGCACCAACTTTAAATTATCTATTGGGTCACCCAACAATATGTTTGTCCTGAAATAGGTGCTCAGTGTGTCAGATCAATGAAGGAAAAAGGAATTCTTGACCTCACACACCCTTGGGCTTCCCTTGAAGGAGTGGGTGTATGAATATTTTAATTATGCTGGAGAGATCAAGGCTGCCCAAAATATTTTTGCGTAAGAATCAGAAGAGGCAAACATTGAACATGCAGATTCCCAGACCCCTCCCCTGGCCATCTGAGTTTCCCTGGTGTGAGATGCAGCCTTGGAATCTGTCTGTCTGACAGTGTCCCTAGAGATTGTGAGGTTTGACAAATCTCTTAGAGGCATGGAACTAAGCCTGTAAGTAGTCATTTTTTTTTCTTTTCCCTTAAACTATTTTTGCAAATCTATATTCATCACCAAACATTTTTAAGTAGACACCTAAATTTTTTTCATCATAAGTTTAAACCTTGTAAAGGATGTGATTTCTGGCCTAAAATAAAAATGGACACTTTAAATAAATAAAACTGTTTATATCACTTTTTTTTTATGATTTTATTTCTTTATTTGACAGAGAGAGACAGCCAATGAGAGAGGGAACACAAGCAGGGGGAATGGGAGAGGAAGAATCAGCTCCCGGCAGAACAGGGAGCCCAGTGTGGGAGTCAATCCCAGGACCCTGGGATCGCGCCCTGAGCCGAAGGCAGCCGCTTAATGACTGACCCACCCAGGTGCCCCTTAATATCACTCTTTTAAATGTATCCAAAAGAATGTAAATAACATAGGGTTCTGATATTCACCATCATCCATTTAAAAAATATGAGAAGGAGCCCTTAGTAATGGACAGAACGTTTACACTGTTTTTCTTTTTTTTCTCATTTAGTCTTCATTTCTAGTCCACTTCCCCCATAGGATTTTATAGAACATGATCTATTTATGCTTGAAAGTCTTATTGTTTACCCTCTCTGTATGCTCTCCTATTTCTCATATTTATAAATTGATATTGAAATTAAAAAAATAATTTCCTGGAAACACAAGGCCCCAATTTTTTTTATTGATTTACCATTATAATGATTAATAATATAGAACTGATAAAACCATGTAAATATATTGTAAATTTTTACAGGTAATTTTTAGACATAATAAAATCTTACTGGAAAAAAAATAGCCCTTATTTCTACAGTTAAAAGAAAAGAAAACTCTCAAGATAATTTAGTTACAAACACTTAGCACTTACATTTTATTACAGTCTTGCTGCAAAGGGAAAGGTTTCAAGCAAGCCAAATCAAAGATTCACTCTTGTTAGGAACATTTTGTAGGAAAATAGAAAAGTTAGTCATCACCATCGTTAACACCAAATCTAAAAGGAAAAGATTAAATGTCAATAACTTCACTGGCAGTCATCTCAGGGAGAGGATGACTAATTTTCAAAAATACATTTCAGTCCTATTAAAGTTTATCAGATAACTATCTTAGCACTTGGTCAGGAATGCTGACTCCTTGCTATAAAGAGGTTGCCAAGGACATCATGCAGAGAAGGAGTGGGGCAGTTTCTTTCACTCTGGACCAGGGTTTCTCAACCCAGGCACTGTGGACATTTTGAGCTGGATAATTTATTGTGGTGGTGGTGGTGGGGTCATGGCAGGGACGGCATTCTGAGTATTGTAGGATGTTTTAACAATATCCTTGATGTCTACCCACGAGATGTTAATAGTGATAATCAATATACCATGACAGTCAAAAAACATCTCCAGGGGCACCTGGGTGGCTCAGTTGGTCAAGCGTCCGACGCTTGATTTCAGCTTGGGTCATGATCTCAGCATCATGAGATAGAGCCTCGAGTAGGGCTCTGTGCACAGTGGAGAGTCCACTTGAGATTCTCTTTCTCCTCTGCCCCTCCCCCCACTTGTGTGTTCTCTTTCTCTAAATAAATAAACAAAATCTTAAAAACAAAACAAAACATTTCCAGACATTATCAAATGCCCCTTAAGGAACAAATTGCCCCTCACTGAGAATCAGCACTCTAGAATGAGACAGGCTTCAGTATAGATTCTACTTTTAGTTTTTCCAGATGGAAATGTTGAAAAATACATAATAAATAAGTCCATGAGAATAGAAGGGGTTTTCTTGTAGTAGCTTCACTTACTTCTCTGAATGTCTTCTGGGCTATATGCCCCAAATCAGAAGCATTATTATGCAGTCATTAGAGGTGGCATTCCTGTTCTTACCTCTGTTCCAAATTGTCACGTTGATTGTCGCCCACGGAGGAATTGACACCCTGGGCTATGCACTCTAAAATGGATCTGAAAAAGTGAAGGGAAAGCCTTTCTCCTGTTAGGTGGAAGTGGGAAGAGGAATTCCCAAAGCCACTGGCGTTTTCTCAGGTGGAGGGCACATGGCTGTTGAGGATTTGTAAAGGGACTCCCTTAAATTTTCATCTAATTGGCCATCAGTTGGTTTGGGCAAGTGTGTTTCTAAGAGTTCCCTGGGCAATTCTAATGTGTAACAGGATGAAAACCACAGGCTTAGACCTCATAGATTAAATGGCTTACAAAAGTGATAAACTAAAATACCACTTTTAGGGGTGGGAGGTGGGAGGTGGGATTTGGGCTGATTCCAAGACTGAGCTACTACTAAAATCACCAGTAGGATCTCTATGGAGAGTTTTGGACCCTATTATTCCACATCATCCCACCTTACATGGTACCACTGACTACGTTATGAACTAGTGAATTGTAAAATTAACACATCTTGGAGCACCAAGCTGGTTCAGTTGGTGGAACAAGTGACTCAGTCTCAGGCTTGTAGGTTTGAGCCACACATTGGCTGTAGAGATCACTTAAAAATAAAATCTTTAAAAAAAAATAAAAACTAAATTTAATTAACATACCTTTTTTTAAAGATTGTTTATTTATTTATTTGGAAAAGAGAGAGCAAGAGACAGAACACGAGAGGGCAGGGAGGGAGAAGTAGACTCCCTGCTGAGCAGGGAGCTGGATGTGGGACTCCATCCCAGGACCCTGGGATCATGCATGACCTAAGCCAAAGGCAGATGCTTAACCAACTGAGCTACCAAGGTGCCCAAATTAACATATCTTTAAATTTGAAGTGCCTAACTGATAGTTCACAGACCCAATAACCACACAGTTGTGGTCTATTTGGCTTTATCATATTTTACAACTTTAAATATTACTATCAAGTGCAAAGGTCCTAATGCAAGAAGGGCTGTGTGGCTGGAACAGAGTGGGACAGGACAAAGTAGTAGGAAACGATGGGGGTCCAGGAGGACTTTCTCACCATTGGGACTTTCTGCTGTGGAACACCTGTCACTTCATTTAACCCTGCTTTCCTACTGGAAATGCCCAGAGCTACTTGAAAGGCCCAAAAGACAGTTCTTCCATAGTTCCCAGGCAAGATTAAGGACCCTCCGTTACAATACCACTTTGAGTTTCATTTGTCACATTTACACAGAATGACATTTTAGTTGTTTATCTGTTTATCCAGCTTTATTGACATAATACTGTGTAAGTTTAAGATGTACAACATGTTGGGGCGCCTGGGTGGCACAGTCGTTAAGTGTCTGCCTTCGGCTCAGGGCGTGATCCCGGCGTTCTGGGATGGAGTCCCACATGGGGCTCCTGCTACTTCCTCTCCCACTCCCCCTGCTTGTGTTCCCTCTCTCGCTGGCTGTCTCTCTCTGTCAAATAAATAAATAAAATCTTAAAAAAAAAAAGATGTACAACATGTTAGTTTGGTAAGAGAGGTATTTTTAAAGTCATATCAGTTTATGGCACTTTAGAACATTTTAATTAGCAAACTGGATTTCTGTTCTAATTCTGTGACTTGGATGCACTGGAAGGAGTGGGACTACAAATTTTTTTTTTTTTTTTTTTGGCTGTCAGGGGAGCTTGAAGCCTTTTCTTCCCCGAAGAAATCGGTAGGCAAAGAGGGCTGTAGCGCATCCGGAGGGATAGCCTGAGATTCAGTTTAGAAGATGCTGAGGGAAGGGAGAGTGAAGAAGGTGAGAGGTTACCAGAGCAAACCGGCATATGAACTTTGATCCCTGAAAACAGATTCAGAAAGGAGTGGGCTGATATAAAGTAAAACAAAACAAAACAAAACAAAAACAAAAACAAAACCCTTAAAAATGTAAAAACCATTTTAGTTCACTGGCTGTGCAAAAACAGGAGGCCAGCCAATCCCTGATTTAAACCATTTGCAAAAATGCCCCTAGCATCCTATTAGTGAATTGCAAAATAAATTTAATGGGCTGCAATCAGCTTATGGAAAAAAATTAGAATTTTTCATTGCATCTAAGATGCCATCAACTGTAAGACACAACATTATTTCTCCCATCACCATACAATACAAAGAATATATGCTGCCAAACAAACTATTAAATGTTACTGATGAGACACAGTCTTTTTTTAGAAATGGGAAAATGTAAACACTAACTGTTCCTTTGCATCGATGAAATTTGTTAATAGCATAGAAGGTTGCATATCCATTGTAGGGAGGGTATTCTTTGAAAAACTTTTATTTCAACTACACATACCCACCCCTACATACTGGCTAGAATGTTCTCTCGCATGATAGTGTTAAATCGTTTGGATTTGGATTTCACTAAATGCTTGGAGAGCCTGGAATTAGTGGGTTTGGGTCTGTTGTACACATAAACGATCATATTGATAACAGCTACTAATTATTTGGGTAGCAAAGATTTAGCATTGACAGTATGCCAAACATTGCTCTAGGAACTTAGGATACAGCAGTAAAGGAAACACAAGTCCCTTTCCTCCCTCAATTTACAGTCTAGTGGGTGGAGATAGAAAATAAAAGCAAGATACATTTATATAGAGTTGACCCTCGACCAGCATGGAAGGGGTTAGGAGCACCAACTCCCTGCGCAGTAGAAAATCTGTGTAACTTTTGACTCCCCCAAAGTCTAACTACTATTAGCCTACTGTTGACTGGATCCCTTACTGATAATATCAACAGTCAACTCACACATATTTTGTATTTTCATGTATTGTATATTGTATTCTCATAATATAGTACGCTAGAAAATGTTATTAAGAAAATCAAGAGGGGGGGCACCCGGCTGAGTCAGTAGAGCATTTGACTCTTGAACTCGGGGTTGTGAGTTCGAACTCTATGTTGGGTTTACTTAAAAATAAAATCTTAAAAAAAAAAAGAAAATCGCAAGAGAAAATACATTTATAGCATTGTGCTGTATTCATTGAAAAAATTTGCATATAAGTGGACCTGTGCAGTTGAAACCCTGGTGTTTAGGGTTAACTGTATTGGGTGTTAGGCAGGTGATAAATACTAAGTTGAGAAATAGTGTTGGGGGTGAGTAGGACATGTGAGTTGGGAGAGGAGGTGATTTTTGATAGCATGGTTAGGGAAGCCTTGCTGACAAGATGCGGACCTAAAGCAGGCCAGGAGCTGGGATGGGGATATCTGGGGGAAGAGCATTCAAGGCAGGGGGAGCCACAGAAGTCTTGAGATAACACAGGGTGTGGTGCCTTCCAGACTCACAGAGTACCTGCAATGGAGGGAGGGAGAGGCAGAAAAGGAAGGACTGGTGGGTGTGGGCCAAAGTTCTAGGGCTCTTTTTTGACATTTCATGTTCATTGGCCTTCTGAGTGAGTTGGGAAGCCATTGGAGTTCTATAAGCAAAAAACTGCCTGCCAGTTTTTTTACATATTTTAACAGGCGCACTGGGGACGCTATGGGGAAATATGACAAAAGAAGTATGAGGTGGAAAACTTCTGCAATGATCCAGGGAGAGAACGTGGTGTTTTCAAACGTCATCCAGGGAGAGAATAAGATGCCTGTAGTCATGATCTAGGGAGAGAACATGGTGTCTTGGATCAGGGAGGGGGCAGTAGAGGTAGACGAGGGTTGTCGGGATTCTGGATATCTTTGGAAAACAGAGCAGGCAAGGTTGGCTCATTGACTGGCTGTGGGGTATGGGGGAAAGATTGGCAAAGGATGTCTCCAAAGTTTGTGAACTGAGTGACTAGGAGTGTTTACTCAGAAAAGGAACACTGCAGGAGGGGTAAGTTGTTTTTTGTTTGTTTGTTTTTAGGGGACTGAAAAGATCTAAATTTTAGATATCCCAGAGGGTACACCTGGGAGTAGGGGGAGGCTAGTGAGATGCCTAGGGTACGGAAATGCAGGAGGCAGGTGCTCTGAGATGCTGAACCTGTGCCTCTTTGAATCTTGCCCTTAAATATTGTGCCCTAATCCCTCACTTGCCTCACCCTAATCATGGCCCCAGAAGAGGGCATGTTGAGCTTGCAATTGCTAGAGACCTGGGGGGCTGGAGAGGTAACTCTAGGACTATCCTGTCACCTACATAGTTGGACCCTGTTTCCTCAGGTGGAAAATAAGGAACTTGCTAAGAGTCATCTCAGCATTTCAGGGGAGGATTAAATAAGGTAATGATTTTGGTTTTTGAAATAAATACTATTGGTTTTACTCAGATGCTAATTTACAAAAAGAAAGCACTGGAAGTTGAAGGGACCTCTTCAAGCAAAAACCAGTTTGAAAATGGCAGGTCTTTCCTTGTCATGTGAGGAAAGACAAGTGCCAGAACCACCAGAGAACAACACAGAATCCAAACACAGGAACAGGGAAAATGAAGATGCTGAGCTGATTTTCACAGGGGTAGCGCATGTAAATGAAGATGCAGAAATTCTCTTTATCAGAGCTATTTCAAATTCAAAACCAGTCATTTCAAACCTTTTGAGCAGAGTGACCCTGGAATGATATTCTGAAAGAAAAAAAGGCTACTGGAGTCAAGATCCTGCTTGTGCATTGTAGCCTGCAAACCTCGTGACCCATCGGGACTCAGTGGCCACCCCAATGCGAATGGAAAGTGATAGATCCTCCTATTATTTTTGAGCCCTCATCTAAACCTGATTATACAATGAGCTCACCACAAGTCATGCCTCACAGTACCTCAGATTTGCTGCTTGGAGCTGTACTTTCTTTAGGAGGCAAGGGTGGAAGTCCTCGAAATTCAGAGCAACTTCCCACTTCCAATATAAACAGTGGAAATCCCAAAAGACCTAAACTCAGTGATGGAATCCCAAGAGGACATTCCTCAGCTGTGGTCATTTCTCTCCTACAGGGAGCATGAGCACAACCTCAAAGGTATCCCATCCTCATTAACCCATGTTCAGAATGGAGCATTATTTTCTTGGGCTTAGGCAAATGACTGGACACATTTCAATCTTATGGATCTAGACACAAAAAATAAATTCAAAAGGCTGGAAAAAACAGACTTTTTGAGTCTAGCAAGTCAAAACCAGACTGTTGATCCTAAGAAAGAAAATCCGATCATGTTACTTCATGACTTTTACTATGGGCAGCGTAAAGGAGACAGGCAGCCAAAACAGAAGACTCACACAACCTTTAAATGCCTCAGCTGTTTGAAAGTTCTAAAGAATGTCAAGTTTATGAGCCATGTGAGGAGCCATTTGGAACTTGAGAAGCAGAAGGGTGACAGCTGGGAAATCCACACCACCTGCCAGCACTGCCACCCCGGACTTCCCACTCCCTTCCAGCCGCAATGTCACATTGGAAGTGTACACACTAGCCAGGAGCCCTCCGCTGTCGTTAAAGTTTGCGAATTTTCATTCAAAATGGACCACGTTTTCTTATAGCATGAGAAGGACAATCATAAGCCTGGCAAAATGCCGTGTGTGCCAGGTTTGCAATTACAGATTGTCAGCTTTTGCTGATGTGGAAACACATTCCAGAACATGCCCTGAAAACACTAAGACTTTGCTTTGTCCATTCTGTCTCAACATTTTCAGAGCTGTCAGAGTCTACATGAATCATTGTTGGAGGCACCAGAACAAGAGCCTTTCAGTGTTCCGAATGCCGGCTACGCTTTTTGACTTCAAAGGAGAAGACAGAGCAGGAAACCAAGAAGCATCGAGCTTGTAAAAAGCCAAAGTAATTGGAAGGGTTGCCTCCTGAAACAGAGGTTATGATTCAAACTGCAGTTCAACTAAGTTCAAGAGGTGCAGCATCGACTATTGTGAGCAACACTGATCTCTAGTTGTCACCTGTAAAATCTAAAAAGAGGATTGCCATGAACTCTAGGTATTCCAGTTGTTACCACGGCTAGCATCAAAGCTCAAGTTATGTTCTACCCACCTCTAGGGATACTGAAAGGCAGAACTGAGGCTAGGTCATCTGTACATCATGGCTGTAGAATGATAATAGTCAGTGATAGGTTTTACGGTGACAATTCTTCAGGTCCCTACTGTCAAGAAGTAGCTTAGAAGGCTTCCTCGTGCTCCTTCCCAGTCAACCTGTCCCTGAAAAGTAAACACTATTCTGACATCTACTACCATAGATTTTGTTTTTCTGTTTTTTAGCTTTAAGTAAATGGGATCACACAACAGATTTTTGTCTTTGTTTTTCTTTAAATAAGTGGGATGCATGCATTCTTGCTGTATGCAGGCTTAGGACGTTCTTTTTCATTGCTAGGTAGAATCTCATTGAATGAATGTGGTAGAGTTTTATATGTCCATTTTACTCCTGATGGACTTTGAGGCTGATTCTTTTGCTATTTCGAATAAAGCTGCAGTGAGTTCGTGCATGTCTTTTGGTAGACATATGTAGTCACTTCTCTAGAATATATGTATACTAATGAGACGTTCCAGAACTACATCGATTTAGTTTTTAGAGCAGATTCTGCCAAACACTTTGTCAGAGTGATTGAAATAATTTACATTTCCACCAACAATATTGAGAATTCCAGTGCAGCAGATACAATACTTGGTACTGTCAGTCCTTTCCATTAGTGCTGTTCTCTTGAAGTTGTAGTGCTATGACGTTGTTTTCATCTGCATTTCCCTGATGAGTAATGAATGGAGAATATTTTTTTATATGATCATTGGCCACTTGACTACCATCCTCTTCTTTTAAGTTCCTATTCAAGTTTTGCCCCCTCTCTTATTTATTTACTTACTTATTATTTTAGAGAAAGAAAAAGAGAGAGAGAAAGAGGGGGAGTGGGAGGGGCAGAGACAGAGGGAGAATCTCAAGCTGACTCTGCACTGAGCGCAGGACCCTGAGATCATGACCTTGAGCTGAAACCAAGAGTCAGATGCCCAACTGACTGCACCGCCCTGGTGCCCCTTCTTCTTCTTCTTCTTTTTTTTTTTTTTTTTTTTTTTTTTTTGACTATACTGTCAATTGGGAAGGGCATGGGGCACTGGAAATGTCCCACATCTTGACCTGGATGGTGGTTTCATGGGTGTGTATATGTGCATTAGGGTTGGTGCTTCATGGTGCATCATATTTAAGAAATTATTGTCTACCAAAGATGTAAATATATTCCTTCTAAGTTTTCTTTTTTTTTCTTTCTTTTTTTTTTTAAAGATTTTTTATTTATTTACTCAAACAGAGATAGAGATAGCCAGCGATAGAGGGAACACAAGCAGGGGGAATGGGAGAGGAAGAAGCAGGCTCATAGTGGAGGAGTCTGATGTGGGGCTTGATCCCACAACGCCAGGATCACGCCCTGAGCCGAAGGCAGACGCTTAACCACTGTGCCACCCAGGCGCCCCTCCTTCTAAGTTTTCTAGAAGAAAACTTTACTCTTTAGCCTTTTGCATTTAGAGATTAGCATGTGAATCAGCAGACTGAGTAAGCAAGATAAACCCTCAGCAACATGGGTGAGCATTATCCAATCTAATCCATTGAGAGCCCTAAGAGAACAAAAGTGAAGGAAAAAAAAAATTCCTCTCTCCTTTCTTGAGATGGATCATCCATCTCTTCTGCCTTTGGACATCAGAGCTCCTGGTTCTCAAACCTTCAGACTGAGACTGAATTATGCCACTAGCATTCCTGGTTCTCTATCTTTCAGAAAGCATATGATGAGACTTCTTGGTCTCCACAATTGCATAAACCCCATCTCTCTCTCTTTTCATCCTTGGTTCCGTCTTTCTGGAGAATGCTGACTAATAAAAATATCTGGGAGATTAAGTTCTCCAGCGTTGTTGTTCAAAGTTGTCTTGGCTAGGGGCGCCTGGGTGGCACAGCGGTTAAGCGTCTGCCTTCGGCTCAGGGCGTGATCCCGGTGTTGTGGGATCGAGCCCCACATCAGGCTCCTCCGCTGTGAGCCTGTTTCTTCCTCTCCCACTCCCCCTGCTTGTGTTCCCTCTCTCGCTGGCTGTCTCTATCTCCGTCGAATAAATAAATAAAATCTTTAAAAAAAAAAAAAAAAAAAAAAAAAAAAAACAAAGTTGTCTTGGCTATTCAGGTTCTTTGTTGAATTGAAGTGGTTATAAAGGCCATACTTGTCTTGCTCTTAGACTCATATGCAATAGTTCATCATTAATCATGGTGTTAGCTGTAGGGCTGTTTGTAGCTACCCACTGACTTTGGGGGAATTGAGCTAGAAATCAATAACAGAAAGATAATTGAGGAAAAAAACCCAAAGTTCAAAAATTAAGCAATATAATTAAAAACAGGGCTGGGACTAGGGTGCAGGAGGCCAGGAGCCTAAAGTGCAAAATGCCATTCTTGCACTTTCACAAACCTCTTGCATACTGTTCTCTATGCTCATTATAAGATGGAGCTAAAGCAGTTAGAAGGAATTCATATTTAAACTGCATACATTTGAAAAGAAGAAGGGTTGGGGTGGGCAAAATGGGTGAAGGAGATCCAGACTTTTGAACTTCCAGTTATAAAATAAGCCACGGGGAGGTAATGTGCAGCATGGTGACTATAGTTGATAATACCATATTGCATAGTTGAAAGTTGCTAAGAGAGTAAATCTTAAAAGTTCTCATCATAGGGGCGCCTGGGTGTCTCAGTTGTTAAGCATCTGCCTTCGGCTCAGGGTCCTGGGACTGAGCCCTACATCGGGCTCCACACTTTGCTGGGAGCCTGCTTCTATCTCTCCCACTCCCCCTGCTTGTGTTCCCTCTCTCGCTGGCTGTCTCTCTCTCCGTGTCAAATAAATAAATAGAACCTTAAAAAAAAAGTTCTCATCACAAGAAAAAGAATTTGTAGTTATATTTGGTGATGGATGGATGTTCATCAGACTTATTGTGATCATTTCACAATATATACAAATATTCAAATATCAAATCATAATGTTGTACACCTGAGGCTAATATAATGTTTATGTCAATTGTCCCTCAGTGAAGAAGACGAGGGAAAAGAAGGAGTAGAAAGGTTGGAAAAATAATGATTTAAATCAGTGCTGTCAAGGGTGCCTGGGTGGCTCAGTTGGTTAAGTGTCTGCCTTCAGCTCACGTCATGATCCTGGGGTCCTGGGATCAAGTCCTGCATCGGGCTCCCTGCTCAGTGGACAGTCCCCTTCTCCCTCTCCTTCTGCTGCTCTCTCTCTGTCAAATAAATAAATAAAACCTTAAAAAAAATAAATCAGTTCTGTCAATAGAAGCTTCTGCAGTGATGGAAATGTTCTATATCTGCTCTGTCCAATATGCTACATGTGACTACTGAGCCATTGAAATATAGCTAGTATGACTGAAGTACTGGATTTTTAGTTTATTTACTTTAGATTAATTTAAAATTAGATTTAAAGGCAGGGTAAACAAATTTTCCTTACAAATGAAGTCCAAATAATTTCTGTACTCTCAATAATTTGTGTATCTCATAGACATTCTCCCCTCAATGAGACTACATGTAGCCCCTTAGGGTGGGCTAGATTTAGTGACTTGCCTCCAAGGGCAGAATATGGAAAGGAGAAAAAAGTAACTTTACAGTGCAGAAATCAGTGGTAAGTCATAGTGATAGCATGTATCCCTGGTGGGAAGTGATAAGGACATATCACTTCTGTGGTATAATTCTTTTTTTTTTATTATGGTATGTTAGTCACCATACAGTACATCATTAGTTTTTGATGTAGTGTTCCATGATTTATTGTTTGTGTATAATTCTAAAAACCTATGTCCCCAGTGTAACCATGAGGAAAACATCGAACCCATATTGAGACATTCTGCAAAATATCTGACACTTAAAGACTCCTTAAAATTGTCAAGGTCATGAAAAACAAGTAAAGTTTAACAAACTCATAGACCTAAGTAGGCTAAGGAGGCACTATGACTAAGTGTGGTGCAGTATCCTGTATGGGAATCTGCATCAGAAAAAGGACGTTGGTCAAAAAACTAGTGAAATTTGAATAAATGCCTGGAGCATGGTTAATAGTAACTTAATGAAGGATATTGAAGTAATTTTGAGGCCTAAAGGAGGGCATTTCCCAAATACACATTTTAGACATTGAAAATACTTTCTCTGTATCTATATCCTCTTCATTTTGCCTATGGTATGCTTCACTGAACAGAAATCCTCTAATGCAAAGGATCAAGAATATTTAGACTGTGTGATCTGACCATAATGGAACAAGATGAGAAATTCATAAAGGAATAGCTTTTTAAAATCCCACAGATTTGGAAAATAGGGGCGCCTGGGTGGCACAGCGGTTAAGCGTCTGCCTTCGGCTCAGGGCGTGATCCCAGCGTTGTGGGATCAAGCCCCACATCAGGCTCCTCTGCTATCAGTCTGCTTCTTCCTCTCCCACTCCCCCTGCTTGTGTTCCCTCTCTCGCTGGCTGTCTCTATCTCTGTCAAATGAATAAATAAATAAAATCTTTAAAAAAAATAAAACAAAATCCCACAGATTTGGAAAATAAATACCATATTACTACATAATGCTTGTGTTAAAAAGAGAATCATAGGGAAGACCTACTTGGATTTGAATGATAATGAACATATTATGAAGCAAAAATTGTAGGATACAGTTAAATTGTACTTAAGTAAATGAAGGTAAATTTGTAGCATTACATACAAAAGAAATAACCGGGAGTTTACAAATAAACCACCTAGGCATTTATCTCAAAAAATTATAAAGAGGATAACTTTGTATGGCGACAGATGGTAACTACACTTATCATGGTGATTACTGTGTAATGTATAGAATGTCATATCGCTACACTGTACACCTGAAACTAATATAACATGTCAACTACAATTAAAGAAAATTATATTGTAAAGAGGAACAACAGAACCTATAGAGATAATAAGATAGTAAAGAGTGGAAAATATAAATGAACTAGAGATGAAAATCACATTATAGATTAACAAACCCAAAAGCTGTCCTCTTCTTTTTTTTTCTTTTCAAAACATTACTAAAATAGACAGACTTCTGGAAGTAATAGCAATTAAGAAAATTTGTAAAGGGCCAGATATAAATATTTTAGACTTTTGAAAATGATTTCTGGCAATTAACCAACTGCTGTTTTAAGAGGAAAGCAGCCATAGACAATACCTAAAGGAATGGGTGTGTCTGTATTCCAATAAAACTTTAGTTATGGACCCTGAAATTTAAATTTTACATAATTTTCATGTTACAAAATAATGTTCTCTTTGTGGCTTTTGCCAGACATTAGCAAATGTAAAGTTCATTCTGCAAACTATACAAAAATAAGTGCCAGGTTATTTTTATATAGCTTGACCAGATGCAACATCAAGAGTATGGGCATCAAGACCCAGGTGTGTGGTCAAGTTCTCTTAAACATGGGGCCAGCAGCTGGTACTTTTATGAAAAAGGGATAAACTCCAGGTCGGCAAAAGTATCCCCTGATGGACTGGGGATACTTGAACCCCGGTCAGCTCTGCAACCTTCACCTTCCAAGACTCTTCAAGGGACTGTGGGTCATTGCTGCGGCCCTCACCCCTCTCAGCCTGACCCCGCGCCCACGGATCGCCACCAGGGGCGCCAGAGCGCGCGCAGGCGCCGGACTGGCCTCGCCGCCAATCAGGTCGCAGAGCCCAGAGCCGCGCCGGCCTGGGGCCCGCACCTGGCAGCCAATCACAGATCTCAGCGGGCGCGCGTGCGGAGGCGGCGGCGTCGGCGGCGCCTGGGGCCTGAGGAGGCGTAGTCCCCTCGGGCTTCGCCTGGGGAGCGCCTTGGGGCGGTGCGCCTCCGGCCGCTTAGGGACTGCTGCGGACGGGGCCGGTAAGGACGGGGGCGTGGCGCGGCCCCAGTGCTCCCAGAGGGGCGAGGGGAGGGATTGCGCGGCCGTAGCCCCGCGGGCCACACCGCTCCTGGTCTCGCTCCACCCGAGCGGCCTGTGCCTGTTGCTGAGGCCTCCGAAGGGAGTGTCGGGTAAGCGGCCCCCGGCGGGTCCTGAGACCCCCTCAAGTACACCCCCTTCCCCGATCTCAGCGGGAGCCTTTCGGGCAGCGTCCCCTCCCCCACCCTGGCGGGCCGCCCCACCCCCAAGCCTGGGCCCAGCCTGGGCCTCCTGGAGAAGGGGCCTGCCCTGGCTCCTAATACCTTCCCCTCCCCCGGCCCGCTGGGGTCTCTTGTTAAACTGAAGGCGTTTAAATGTCCCCAGCCTGCCTCCTCCCTGTTCAGGACGTCTGTTGGCCCAGAGCCTTTAAGGCAACTCAGGCGTTTGTAAATTCATTTATTTGCTCCCTGTCCCCTACCTCAGCGCCTTGTTCATTTTTCTAGTTTGCTGTATCTCTGCCTGGACTCTATTTCAGACTCTTCCACCCTCATGACGTCCTCCTGACAGCCAGGACCCAGGGTGGTTTCCAGGCTTTGGGTTTGGGCAGTTGGCAGGCAGGGTGTTTTCTTTACTGAGCGAGGGTAGACGGGAGGAACAGGTGTGGGGGAAAGGAATCCAGCTCTCTTCTGGTAAAGTGTGAGATGCTTGATGAACGCCCAGATGGCAATATCAGGTAGGCAGTGTGATACAAAATATCCCTGTAACGTGTAAGTAACCCTCATCCTCCTCTATGGTTGCCTCAAGGATGTGACCTTCTCCTGCCTGGAATATCTCAAGTTCTTAGAAGTTTCAGTGCACACCTGAGGTAAGATGAGAGGTCTTTATAAGGACCGAGACGGTATCATTTTTCTTCAGTTTTCTCTTATTTTCTCCTGTATTAAAATACGACTATTTAGACAGTGTTTTCTGATTGTGTATGGCCTGAATATGTCTGATGAATTCAAGCCAATCACTGATTTCGGTGATTCCGGAGGTCTCTATATTGCTTCCTTAAAAACAGGGAGGGAGGGTGGCATTCTTTCACCTGCTCTCTTGAAAGGAAAAAGAAAATAAGAGGGTCATAGATTTTAAGCTATGTAAAACTGATTTCTTTTACAATGGTAGTAGGAGGCTAAAATGGGCTGATACACATACCTAAGAATTCAGCTAATGTATTAAAGTGGTTCATTCAGAATAAATGTGTATTGCTTAGACATGATTGCATAGGGTTAGTTTGTTCGTTTCTACAACCATTTCCTGACGGCTTTATTTCATGAAGTAATTGAATGTGACTGGATAGGGGAGGCCATATGAATTCATTTCATGCCAGTAGGCAAAACAATAAGAATGTTGTATGCCCAGTGACTTGTGTATGTAGCGCAGTGAGACCCATTACATAGTTATCTATTGCTGCGTAACACATTGTCTCAAACTTAATGACCTAAGAAATGTTTATTTCATTGTCATACTCTAGGATCTAGGACTGGCTTAGCTAGGTGATTCTGTCTCGGGGTATTTTATGAGGTTTAGTGAAGCTTTTGGCTGGATTGGCAGTCTCTGAAGACTTGAGTTTTGTTGGATGATCAATCTCTGAGCTTGTTCATTTGACCATTAGCACGGTTCTCAGTTCTTTACTCTGTGGGCCTCTCCATGGCGCTGCTCCTGTCATGGCAGCTGGCTTCCCTCAGAGTGAGTGATTCAAGAGAGAGCTTGCTCCCAAGATGAAATGCAGAGTCTTTTTCAGAAGTTACATACCATTACTTCTGTATTTGCTTAGTCACATAGGCTAACCCTATGATAGTGTGGGAGAGGACGACACAAGAGTGTGAATACTAGGAAGCAGGATTCATTTGGGGCCATCTTGGAGACTGACTAGCACACCCATTTATCCACCATTCCTGCTCTTCTCTATATTGTTCTATTATTATGAGTGAATTATTTGGCTCCAGGCTAAGGGCAAAACTTCCCCTTGTGTACTAAATCCAAGAAGTTTTTGTTTATTCAGGAATATTGTTCAAGCAAGTCTCCTCTTTGTCCTGGATTAAGTTTTCAGTTTCTCTGGATCATTCTCATCAGCAAACAGACTGATTGTATTGTCACCTGTCATTAAAAATCCATCTTTTAATTGCACGTCCCCCTTCTGCTTATTTTATTTCGTATTTGCTTTTGTTAGAGGAAAATTTCTCCAGAGTTGTCCATATTTGCTTCCTCCAGTTCTCCCATACTCCTTTAAATCCACTCTTGTCAAGATCACCAGTGAATTCCACAGTGCTTAACCCAGTGGTCAATTGTTACTCATTTCTTTTTAAGATCTTATTTATTTATGTGAGAGAAAGAGAGAGCGCAAGCACCGAGGGAGCATGAGAGCGAGAAGCGGACTCCCTGCTGAGCAGGGAGGCCATTGCGGCACTTGATCCCAGGACCCCAAGATCATGACCTGAGCCGAGGGAAGATGCTTAACCAACTGAGCCACCCAGGTGTCCTGAATTGTTAGTTATTAATTTATGTGACCTATTGCAGCATTTATCAGAGTAATTCATTTTCTCTTCCCTGAAGATAATTTTTCATTTGGATTACAACATGCTTTTTCTCTATTCTCCTTCTCTATTCTCTTTTCTCTATTACTGCCTGCCCCCCCCCCCCCCCCCCCCCCCCCCCCGCTTTGGCTCTGAGTAACTCTTCCTTCTTCATATCCTTTTCTGGTTTCTTCTCACGTTCCTGACCTCTAACCAATGGAACGCCCCAGGATTTGGATATCAGACCTCTTTCCCTATATGACCTCATCCAGTCTTGTGTTTTAAATAACATTACATGCCAAAGACTCCAAAATTTACGTACTTAGCCCAGGTCGTTCCCTGAGCACTGGTCTCATGTTTATTTGCTCAGCATCACCCCTTATATGTGTCATCCTCTTCTTCACATCCCAAATCCAATCTGTCAACAAATCTTGTGGACCTTCAAGGTTTTGATCTAAAATTTGACCACTTCTCAGTATCCCTGTCTTGTATTATAATAATCTTTTGTCCGTATTATTTCAGTAGCATCTTAACTTGCCTTCCTGCTTTGAGTTATTACCTTCTAAAGTCTTATTTCTTCACACAGCAGCCAGAGTGATCCTTTTGAAATGAAAGGTCATATCACTTCTCACTCAAAATTCCCAGTGACCAATATATCATACTCAGAGTAAAAACCAAACAACTTAGAATCGACTGCATTAACATACTACAACAAAATCATTCTTTGATCTCCTTTCCAGTTTCTCTCCTTTTCCATTGGCTTGCCTATGTTAGCCTTTTGACCAGTCCTTAAATTTGGTAAGCATGCTTCAGTCTCGGAGCCTTTGTATTTGTTCTTCCTTCTGCTGGAGAATTCTTCCCCAGATCTCCATAACCATGCCATACAAGTATCAGCCTGCCTCCATACTACCTGGCTCATTTCCTCCTTTATTTTCTCTATAGCATTTATAACCATTTGAAATTTTATATATATATATATATATATATATATATATATATATATATATACACACACACACACACACACACACATATAATAATATAAGATATTTTGTATGTTTTATATTATTTATGTATTGAAATATGTAATACGTGATACTATAACATTGTACATAATAACATTGTATGTGTGTATCTCTTTAAATGTATTTTCCAATTACCTCTATTGCAGTGTCACCTCCCTGAAGAAAGGGTCTTTGTTTCAATCACTACTATATCCCCAGTACCTAGACCAGTACCTGGCATATGGTAGGCTCACCAAATACTTCCTAATACTCAAATTCCTCACAAACACCCTCTTGATGCTTCTCCCTGCTCTTTTCTCTGTTAGGGGTTAGGGTTAGGAGACTGTCAAAACTGTACGGTTCTTTATCATTATGCTCCTGTGTCATTTGTTTGTTTCTCAGTCTTTTGTGGAAAGGGATATGTTCTAATTCTACTAATTTAATATGTTTTATAGTTGTAGTTCATCCAAAATAGTGACCATCAGAACATTACCAACCTTATATGTATGAACACCCATAGAACTTCTTATGATCTTTTCATAGAGTAACAATTTCTTCCTAATTTCCTTAAAAGAAAGGAAGGGAGGGAAGGGCGGGAGGGAAGGGAAGGAAGGGAGGGGAGCAAAGAGAGGGAGGGAAGAAGGAAGGGAGGGAGGGAGGGAGGGAGGAAATAAATTCCTGCCTCCTCCTTTTTTTGTACCCAGGAGTTCTAACACAGCATTAATATGTTAGGGTCAATTTGATATGAAAAAAATAATGACTTTCATCTTTTGGTTTCATAACAATTAAAAAATTTGGGTACAAGTTATTTTAAACTATCCTTTGTAAGTTCCTTATACTTGTCAACCACAGGTATTCTTAGGTGCATTCCTTATCTTTCCTTTAAATGTATAAATTAGTCATTTGAGTAACTCTGAATAGTAGAGTTCTGAGAGTTCAGCTTAAGCATTATTATTGTATACATTTGAAAAACAAAATATGGATACTTTGTGGAAGTCTTACCAGGATTTTTTTCGTTGGGAGCTTTCCAATAGCAGGAAGATATATGTTACATAGAGATTCATGACAGGGCACAAATAGTGTGCACAGAATATGCTCTCACCACTTTCACAACTTCAGATTCCTTACAAGTAGGTTGATTAACTTATCACCGAAATCATTTTTTTAATGGGGGAGGGAGAGAGAGAAAATAAGCACACATCCTGCTGAGCACAGAGCCCAACATGGGGCTTGATCTCACAACCCTGAGATCATGACCTGAGCTGAAATCAAGATTCAGACGCTTTACCGACTGAACCACCCAGATGCCCTGAAATCGGCGTATTTTTAAGAGTGAAAAGTGGCACTATTAAAAAATACACAGGGGCAGCAGGTCAAACTGGATTGTCCTGGTCAAATCAGGATATTTAGCAGTCCTAATGATAATTAAGTTGATGTTTCAAGACCTTAGTATCAGAGTGGTGTCCACTCTACAAGAAGATATCCATCCATCCCTAGGAACATATGCCTCCCACTACAAATTTATAAATTGACCATCTGATACTAGTTTAACTCTCTTTGTGGGCTAGATTAGTTTGCATTGTTACCATAATCCTAATCACCTAACTCTTGTTACGTGAATGGAGTCTGTTCAGGGGCTTTGAAAATTTAGTATCAGTTGTTGGGTTGGGGGGAGGGGTCACACCAGCCTATTGCTAGGCATTTTTTTTTCTTTAATTGAGATATAATTCACATACTATACATTTCACTCTGTAGAATGCAAAATTGAATGATTTTTAGTATATTCACAAAATTGCGCAATTTTTACCACTATCTAATTCCCGAACATTTCATTAACCCTAAAACCCTGTATTAGTTTCCTGTGGCTACTATAACAAATTACCACAATCTTGGTGGATTAAAAACAACAAAAATTTATTCCCTCTCAATTCTGGAGGCCAGAAGTTAGAAATCAGTATCACCTGGCCTAAATCAGGGTGTTGGCAGGGCCACGCCATCCGGGAGACTCTAGGGGAGAATGCATTGCTTGCCTCTTCCAGCTGGCATTCCTTGGCTCTGGCCATGTCACTCCAGTCTTATTACAATGCTTTCTCCTACTGTAAGTGTGAATACTTCTGCCTCTCTTCCTGAGGATACTTATGATGGCATTTTGGGCCCATTTATATAATCCAGGATAATCTCCCCATCTCAGGATTCTTAATCACATCTGCAAAGACCCTTTTCCCAAATCAGGTAACATATGTATGTTTCAGGGAGTAGGATCTAATATTTTTTGAGGTCATTATTCATCCTACTACATTTCCTCATTCTTCCCCCCACCCCACCCCAGCCCATGGCAGCCACTAATTTATTTCTGTCTCTGTGGATTTGCCTATTGTAGACATTTTATACAAGAGAAATCATATAATATGTGGCCTTTTTGTGTCTGGCTTTATTCACTTAGCATCTTTTCAGGGTTCATCCATGTCATGCATATACAGCAGTAGTTTCCTTGTTTTCATGGCTGAATAATGTTCCATTGTATGGCTATACCACAGTTTATCCATTCATCAGTTAATGGGCATTTGGATTGTTTGCACTTTGTGGCAATTATGAATAATGCTGCTATGAACATTGTTGAGCAAATTTTTACATGGACTTATGTTTTCAACTTTTTGGGATATGTACCTAGGAGTGAAATTGCTGGATCATATACCTCTACATTTAGTTTTTGAGGAGCTGCCAAACTGTTTTCCACAGAGGCTGACCATTTTACAACAGTTGCACTAGCAATATGAGGATTCTGATTTCTCCACATTCTCTGGAACACTTTTTACCGTTACTCTTTTTGATTATAGTCAGCCCAGTGGATGCAAAGTGGTATCTCGTTGTGATTTTGATTTATATTTCCCTAATAACTAATGGTGTTGAGCAGCATTTCTTGTGCTTATTGTTTTGTATTATTTGTGTATCTTCTTTGGAGAAATGTCTATTCAAATTTTTTGCTCATTTTTTTTTGCGGTAAAAAATAGATAACATAAATTTTACCATCTTAGCCATTTTAGTGTTAAATGTATTAACATTGTTTTAAAATAGATCTCTAGAACTTCTCATTTTACAAAATTGAAACTCTGTATCCATTCCATTAAACAACAAAGTCCCTTTTTCCCTCTCTCCCTCCACCCTGGTATCCACCATTCTACTTTTTGTTTCTTTTCTGTTGCTTTGACTACTTTAGATACTTTGTATAAGTGTAATTAATATAGTATTTGTCTTTTTTGTGACTGGCTTTTTAAATTTAGCATAACGCATCCTCAGGATTCATGGATGTTGTAGTATGTGACAGGACTTCCTTCGTATACCTGGATATATCCCAATGTATGTGTATATATACATTTTAAAAATTCATTCATCAGTTGATGAACATTTGGGCTGCTTCCACCTTTTAGTTACCAGAATAGTGCTGCTGTGAACACGGGTGTGCAAGTATCTCTTTGAAATCCTATTTTCATTTCTTTTGGATATATACCCAGAAGTGGGATTGCTAGATCATATGGTAGTTCAGTTTTTAATGTTTTGGGGAGCCTCTGTTGCTTTGCATAGCAGTTACACCATTTTACATTCCAACCACAGCACCTAGGGATTCTAATTTCTTCACATCCTTACCAGCAGTTGTTATTTTCTGGTGTATTTATTTATTTTTATATATTTTGATAGTAGCCATCCTAAGGGGTGTGAGTGATATATCATTGTGGTTTTGATTCATAATTCTCTGATTACTATCATGTTGAACATCTTTTCATATACTTGGCCATTTGTTCTATCATTTTTGGAGAAATATTTTTTATTTAATAATAATATTTTTTATTATATTATATTAGTCACCATACAGTACATCCCTAGTTTTTGATGTAAAGTTCCATGATTCATTACTTGCGTATAACACCCAGTGCACCATGCAATACGTGCCCTCCTTACTACCCATCACCAGCCTATCCCATCCCCACCCCCACGCCCACCCCAAAGCCCTCAGTTTGCTTCCCAGAGTCCATAGGCCTTTGGAGAAATTTCTATTTAATTCCCTTGCCCATTTTTTTTTTTAAGTTTTTATTTAAGCGATCTCTCCACCCAACATGGGGCTCGAACTCACGACCGTGAGATCAAGAGTCACATGCTCTTCAGACTGAGCCAGACATCCCCCTTAAATAGGGGTGTCTTTTTATTCTTCTGATATAAGAGGTCTTTATGTATTGTGGATAAACGTCCCTTATCACATATATGATTTACAAATATCTTCTCCCATTCCATGGGTTGTCCTTTTACTTTCATGATGGTATCCTTTGAAGGACAAAGTTTTTAATTTGATGAAGTCCTTCTTTATTAAATTTATTTAAATTTGATTAATTAACATATAGTGTATTACTGGTTTCAGAGATAGAGTTCAGTGATTTATCAGTCTTATATAAATATATATATATATATATTATATATAATGCTCATTACATCCAGTGCCCTCCTTAATGCCTATCACTCAGTTACCCCATCCCCCACTCCCCTCCCCTCCAGCAACCCTCAGTTTGTTTCCTATGATTAAGAGTCTCTTATAGTTTGTCTTCTTCTCTGATTTGGTCTTTTTTTATTTTTCCCTCCCTCCCCCTATGCTTCTCTGTTTTATTTCTTAAATTCCACATATGAGTGAAATTGTATGATAATTGTCATTGATTGACTTATTTCGATTACCATAATACCCTCTAGTTCCATCCATGTCATTGCAAATGGCAAGATTTCATTTTTTGATGGCTGAGTAATATCCCATTGTGTGTGTGTATATATATATATGTGTGTGTGTGTGTGTGTGTGTGTGTGTTTATACAATATATATACAATATATATACACATACACACACACACATATATGTATAGACACACACACACACACCCCACATCTTTGTCCATTCACCTGTTGATGGGCATCTGGGCTCTTTCCATAGTTTGGCTGTTGTGGACATTGCTGCTCTAAACATTGGGGTGCAGGTGCCCCTTCAGATCACTACATTTGTATCTTTGGGGTAAATACCTAGTAGTGCAATTACTGGGTCATAGGGTAGCTCTAATTTCAACTTTTTGAGGAACCTCCATACTTTTTTCCAGAGTTGCTGTACCAGCTTGCATTCCACCAACAGTGTGAGAGGGTTCCCTTTGATGAAATCCTGTTTATTTTTCTTTTGTCATTATTCTTTTGGTACCTTGTCTAAAAAACCATTTACTTCTATTTTTTTAAAAAAAGACTTACAGTTAGCTCTTACATTTAGTTCTACAATTGATTTTGAGGGTTTTTGTTAATATGCTGTGAGCAGGGGTCCAACTTCATTCTTTTGATGTGGAGGATGTTCAGTTGTTCCAGCATTTGTTGAAAAGACTTATCTGTTCCCCACTTAATTATTTTGCTATTCTTATGGAAAATCAATCAACCATTAGTGTATGGGTTTATTTTTGGACTCTGAATTGTATTTTATTGATCTGTGTTTCTGTCTTCATGGTAGTACCACACTCTTGATTACTGTAGCTTTGTAGTAAGTTTTGAAATCAATGTGAGATTTTCATTTCTTCTTTTTCAAGATTGTTTTGGCTGTTCTGAGTCTTTTGCATTTCCATATGAATTTTAATTTCTGTGAAAAAGCCAGCAGGGATTTTGATAGATCAGTATCAGGAATCTTGCCATCTTAACGATATTAAATCTTATCCATGAACATGGGATGTATGAATTTCCTTAGGTCTTTTTTAATTGCCTCAGCAAAGTAGTCAGTATAATTCAGCGTTTTCAGTATGAAAGTCTTACATTTTTTTGGGAAATTTATTCCTAAGTATTTTACCCTTTTTAATGCTAGTGTACATAGAATTGCTTATTTAATTTCATTTTCAGAGTGTTTGTTGCTAGTGTATAGAAATAGAGTTGATGTTTTATATTGATCTTATATTGTTTATAAGTTCTAATACTAATTCCTCAGGATTTTCTGTATACAAAATCATGTCCTCTCCAATATAGTTTTACTTCTTTTTTCCGGTCTGAATGCTTTTTTATTTATTTATTTTTTTCTTGCCTGATTGTCCTGGTTAAACAACCTCGAGTATAATGTTGAATCAGAATGGTAGAAGTGGACATCCTTGTGTTGTTCCTGGTCTTAGAGGAGAAGCTTTCAGTCTTTCTGCCATTAAGTGTAATGCTAGCTGTGGGTCTTTTACAGATGCCCTTTGTCTGAGAAAGTTCCCTTCTCCCAATTGTTGAGTGTGTTCCCCACCCTCCCCCCCGCAGAAGCTAGATTTTGTCCAGTGCTTTTTTTGTGGGCAGATGTGGGATTTTTGGTCCTTTATTCTATTAAAATGGTATAATGTTGATTGATTTTCATATAACGAACCAACTTTGCATTTCTTACATTAATCTCACTGGGTCATGGTGTATAGCCCTTTTTATATGTTATTAAATTGTGTTTGCTAGTATTTTGTTAAGGATTTTTGCCTCTATTCATAAGAGATATTGGTGTTTAGGTTTTTTTGTTTGTTTGTTTTTTGGCGTTGATATCTTTAATTTTGGTATAAATAGTACTGACCTCATAGAATGAGCTGGAAAGTTTTCTCTTCTAATTTTTGAAGAGTTGATGAAAGATTAGTGCTAATTCTTAGATTGTTTTGATAGAATTTACCAAGATAGTCATCTGATCTTGGATTTTTCTTTTGGAGTTTTTTTTTTTTTTTATTACTAACTTCATCTCTTTGCTTGTTTTGGATCTATTCATATTTTCTAGGTTTGTTTTTTCAGAGTCAGTTTGGTAGTTTGTGTCTTTTTAGGAATTTGTCCATTTCATCAGAGTTATCTTATTTTTCAAATAGAATTGTTCATAGTGTTTCCTTAATTTTTTTTTTTTTTAATTAATTTCAGGGAGGCCTGGGTGGCACAGTTGGTTAAGTGTCTGCCTTTGGCTCAGGTCATATCTTGGCATCCTGGGATCCAGCTTGGGTTGGGCTCCCTGCTGCATGCTGCTTCCTCTCCCTCCGCCCCTCCCCCGCTCCTGGCACTCGCGCGCTCTCTCAAATAAATAAAATCTTAAAACACATTTTTAAAAAAAATTCTGTGGTTGGTAGTAATATCCCCTCTTTATTTAAAAAAAATAATGTATTGAGGGCGAAATTTGCATAACATAAATCAGTCATTTTAAAGTGAAAGATTCAGTGGCATTTGGAGCATTGTACATCTGCTGCTTCTATCTAGTTCCAAATATCTCAAACATTCCAAAGTAAAACTCTACCATTAAGCAGTTTCTCTCCATTTCTCCTCTCCCATCCCCTGGCAACTACTAATCTGTGTTTAGATTCTATGGCTTTATCTATTCTGGATATTTCCTGTAGATGAAATCATACAGTACGTGAACTTTTCTATCTGACTTCTTTCACTTTGCATGTTTTTAGGGTTTATTCAGGTTGTAGCAAGTATCAATACTTCATTCCACTTTTTAAAAAGTAAGTTAATTATTTTTATTGAGGTATAATTGGCATATAACATTATATTAGTTTTAGGTATAGGGCATGATGTGGTGTTTGTATAAATTGTGAAATGTTCACAGTAAATATAGTTAACATCTGTCACCATACGTAATTATTTTTTGTCTTATGATAAGAATTTTTAAGATCTACTCTCCTAGCAACTTCAGATATGCAATACAGTATTATTAACTATAGTCACCATGTTGTGCATTACAGCTCCATAACCTATTTATTTTATAACTGGAAGTTTGTACCTTTTGATCCCCTTCATCCACTTTACCCCTCTCCCTTGCCTCTGGCAGTCACCAGTCTATTCTCTCTATGAGCTTATTGTTGTTCTTTACAATTTCATGTATCAGTGAGCTCATGCAGTATTTGCCTTTCTGTTTGACTTATTTCACTTAGCATAATGCCCTCAGGTCCATCATATTGCTAATGGCAAGATTTCATATTTTTTATGGCCGAATAATATTCCATTGTTTGTATATACCACATTTTCTTTATCCACCCATCAGTGGACACTTAGGTTGTTTCTGTATTTTGGCTATTGTAAATAATGCAGCAGTGAACCTGGAGATGCCTTTATTCCCTTTATGGTTGAATAATATTCCAGTGTTTGTATATACCACAATTTGTTTACTCATCCATTGATGGATATTTGTATTATTTTCACCATTAAGTTCTTGTGAATCATGTCTATAAACATGCATGTACTTTACATGTACTTGTCTGAGTACCTGTTTTCAGTTGTATCAGGCAATACCTAGAAGTGGACTTGTGGAGTCATATGATAATTCAGTGTTTAACTTTTTGAGGAACTGCCATAATATTTTCCACAGAAATCCTCTGGTTTTTGCAAGCTTTTGGTTAATTTCTAGGATGAAAAAGCTTGATTTTGACAATTTTTGCTGTTGTTCTCTTTGCTTTTATGAGGGAGGGAATATTTGTAGTTTCTTATTTCAGCATTCACTTTGACCTTACCTTATTGCTGGCATTTAACAAATTAACATTGTCCTTTTTTTTTTTTTTTTTGGTCATCTTTTTTTGTGGTTCTCTGTAGCCCCTCTTTAAATCATTCACCATTCACCTGATACTTCCAAACCCTTTCGAAACACTTGGTCTTAGAGAAAGAACTTCCTTCTGAACTAATAGGCCACTTTTAGGTTGAACTGCCTCCCTGCTCATCTCTACTTTGTGGATTCTTCTAAGATCCTGCTCTTGGGAGGTGAGGAAGGGCAAGGGAGAATGGCTGAAAGTGACTGACCATAGTCATTCTCCTGAGGTTGAGGGTACAGGGTTCTCACATTTGCTGTAATAGTACACTTCAGTGGGTCCCGGACCTGAAGAAAATTGGCTGTTCCTCAAATCTGAACATTTCCTACTTCTTCCCTCAGCCCACTTTCCTTTGTTAAATTTTTGTAACTCCTAGATAATTGTTTTCCTTTCACAAATATTTAAGACTTATGTGCCAGGACTGCTCTAGGATTTGGGAGAAAACAATGAAAAAAACAGACAAAAACAAACAAAACAAACTAAAAAACGAAACAGAACTTTTCCAATGGAAAGAACTGACAGTCCAGTGGAGAAAGAAAGGTATATAATATAATGTTAGGTATATATATATATATATACATAGAATATATATATATATATGTGTGTGTGTGTGTGTGTGTGTGTATAAAATACATTCTTTGGTGATACAGAAGGTGATGTTATGAAATTAGGAAGAATATAATAGAGCAGGGTTATAGGATTGAATGTTGGGTAGGTAGGAGTGTTGTAGTTTTATTTTTTTATTTTTATTTATTTTTTTAAGAATTTATTTATTTATTTGAGAGGGAGAAAGTGAACACACAAGCAGGGGCAGGGGCAGGCAGAGGGAGAAGCAGTCTCCCTCCTGAACAGGGAGCCTGATGCAGGACTCGATCCCAAGATCCCGGGATCATGACCTGAGCCGAAGGCAGACTCTTTTTTTTTTTTTTTAGAAATTTTATTTATTTATTTGACAGAGAGAGAGACAGCAAGAGAGGGAACACAAGCAGGGGGAGTGGGAGAGGGAGAATCAGGCTTCCCCCTGAGCAGGGAGCCCAGTGCAGGGGTCCATCGCAGGACCCCGGGATCATGACCTGAGCCAAAGGCAGACTCGTAAGTGACTGAGACACCCAGTCATCCCAGGAGTGTTGTAATTTTAGATCAGGTGATCAGAGCGAGTATATGGTAAAGGTAAGTTTGGACATGACTTAAAGGAGATAGACGTGTTAGCCGTGCAGATATCTGGGAGATAAGAATTTCAAGCAGAGCCTAAAGGGAACAACAGGGAAGCCACTGTGGCTGGATTGCTGGGCTTCAACATACGAATTTTGGAGGGACACAGTTTGGTCCATAGCATAACTTAAAATATATTCTCTGAAATTGGAGGAGTCATTTAACATGTAGGAATAGTAGAGTGATATAAATTACAGGGTGTTTTAAGATTCCTCTAGTGGGGTATGCAGTTGGTGGTAATTTGAAGGACAGAGAGACAAGACAATTTGGAGCCTAGTGCAGATGTATAAACATGAAGTAACCAGTGGACTCAAACGTAGAAATTGGGGGGAAGAGCTTTAGTAGGAATGGAAATGAAAGGTAGTTAGAATGACTAATGCTCTAAAAAGTTATTTAGAACCACTTACAAGTTTCTGTGAATAATTTGATGGAGGTTGGGGGAGGTTTGAACAGTTTTTATAAAATACGAGATTAGAATTGGATCCAGTGAGACTCTGATCCTTAGAGACTGAGCAATTAATAGCACCATCACCAGAAATGTAGACATGCATTAAGTTAATAACACAGAATAGGGAATAACACAGAACTAGAATTCAGGAATCACGAATTTTAGTGCTAACTCTGTCTCCAGACCTCACATGTAACTTCAGATGAATCATAAATTTTTCTAGGCTTTAAATGTCTATCCTCAGATAATTCTGATGCTTACATTAGTTGTCAAATTAGATTTTATTCTATTTTTAAAAAATTTTTTAACTCTAAGTTTTAAATTATATTCTGATTTTTATGATATCAGGGAGAATATTAATAATTTCAACTTAGGGGGCGCCTGGGTGGCTCAGTCATTAAGCGTCTGCCTTCGGCTCAGGGCGTGATCCCGGCGTTATGGGATCAAGCCCCACATCAGGCTCCCTGCTGGGAGCCCTGCTTGTGTTCCCTCTCTCGCTTGTGTTCCCTCTCTCGCTGGCTGTCTCTCTGTCAAATAAATAAATAAAATCTTTAAAAAAGGATAATAATTTCAACTTAGAATTATTTCTTGAGATGATATTAGAGCATCATGTGGAATTACCTAGAAGACAGTTACTAGAAATGTGGAAGGTGATACTCCGGAGGTTAGATTAGGGTAGAAGTTCTCCCATAGAACATTTTTGATTGCACATGTAGGGGATTTCTACTAGCGTCTCGTAAGTAGAGGTCAGGGATACTGCTACACATCCTAAATGCACGTGACAACCCCCACAACAGAGAGTTATCTGGTCCAGACATGTTAGTGGTGCTTATGTTGGGAAACAGTGGACTAAGTGGCATCATCCTGGAGTTAGATGATTGAAGTTGTTATATAGACAGACCAAACCAATTTCAATGACTCTAAAGAGCAGTGTTTTCAGATGTGCCTTATATATTTTCTTGCATTACATATCTCCTAATTATGTACTTGATCTTAGTTTTAAGAAGGTTGTAAATCACTATTCATGACACACTTGACTGTAGACTTCATGCATTCACCACTTTCTTCTTAGTACTTTGTTAGTGTCATACCAGTGTTGGGCAAGCAAAATATAGTTGCAGAACAAGTGATGAAAATAATAAATAATTTTTCTGCTTATTGTTTCTTTTTTGACTTACTTTGAAGTTGGTACACACATCTCAGGATTAAGTATCTATGTGTTCCAAAATTATATGTTGATGTACTAATTAAATTAATGGGAGGTACATGGCACATATTAGATGCCAGTTTAATTTTTATAGATGGAGTTTGAAAGGTCTACATTGGACTACAATGAGTTCTGACATTAAGTTTTCAGCAACTTGTGAGTTATCCATAGTTTAAAGTACCTACATCTTGCTAGCCCAAAACCAGTGTTTTTCAAACCACGAGTAGTGAGCCATTGTTGAATCATAATTGATTTTGTAGGTCATGACCAATTTAAGAAAAATGAAATAGAAAATATTAGAATAAGCATCCCATGTAGTAAAGCAATTGTTATTTATATGTTTGTGTAGTGAGACTCCATACGCATTTTTTTTTTTTACTATGGGTTGTGATAAAAAATGTTCTTAAAAAGCTAGAAGCTTTCAGTCCTTCATGGGCCTACAGAATATCTGACATGGACAAGGTTCTGAGAGTGAAGCATAGAAAATGTGGAATTAATGGACTACATCTGTTCTACAAATAAAGATTGTTAATGAAAGTCACTATTAATTCATTTAACAAATTCTTTATTTGAGCTCCCTCCCATATTGTGCCAGGCACTGTTCTTTGTGGTTGGGATACAGAAGTCAACAAAAGATAATATCTGTCCTTTGGAGTTTACATTTTACTGGATGTACAGTAGAAAAGAATCAAGATTATAGATAAAGTTTATAATGTGTTAGGTGGTGATAAGGACTTGAAGGTGAGGGGAAGGGAAGAGAGACTGGGAATATGAATTGCAGTTGGTTGGAGTATTTGAGAACCTCTTTGAGAAGACTTGCAATAGAAGTCTGAAGATGGTGAGGATTCAGTCATGCAGGTATCTGGATGATGAGCATTCATATTAGGACAGCAAATACAGGGCCCTAAGCAAGGTAAAGTGTTTAAGGTGTTCAAGAAATAACAAGGCAGTTAGTGTGGTTAGAGTGAGGTGGATAGGGGAGAGTAGTGGGACATAATGCAGGGCAGTACGTAGGCCTGGAAGCATGGTCTTGCAGGCATTGGCGATATTAGAGCACTTGGCCTTTTACTGAGTGAACTACAAAGCCGTTGGAGGGTTTTGAGCTGAGCAATGATATAATCTGATTTGACAGTATTACTTTGCCTGCCATGTGGAAAAGAGACTGAGGTGGGCTGAAGGAGGAAGTTCTGTTGGATTTAAGTTCAGCAGGGAAGTCAGGATTAGAGGGAGAATTTTAGGAGACATCAGTGAATGGACTATAATTAAGGCCTTGAGTTGGGATGAGATTATCAAGAGAGTTTGTTCCCAATTTGCTAGGCACATGCTAAGCACTTGACATTGAATTATGCTGTTTGTTGACAATGAGTAGGTACTCCTACTCTGTTCTATGAATTTGGCACTTTATGAAATTAGTGTGTATGAATCAATTGAGATATGTACATTTACTCTAACATTTTCTTTAATTCAGCTACAAAATAAGGTACCATTGGATTGTTGGTGCTTTTTAAAAAAGAGCTGTTACCTTAAGTGTAAGAAATAAGAACTTTTGCCTTTAAGATAAAACGCATTTAAAAGGTTTGAACTTGCCAAAGAAGATGCAGCTGGTTTGTGGCTGACTTACAATTCCAGCTTAATCTTCTCTGACTCCAGAGCCCATGTGTCTAAACACTGCACAATGGTGCATACCCTTTACGTGTGATTTCACCTAGTGATTAGTTATTAGTTTTTTCCTCTTTTTTTTTAATAGAAGAAATCATAATCAGCTTAAAGCAAAGCTACGATTATAGAGTTGCATAGACAGAATAATTGTAGGCTTTAAGCTGTCATTTATCCTCTGTGAGTTTTAGTGTCCTTATCTTATAAAATAAGGGTGTTTATAACTACCTTAGAGTTTTGGAGAGAATTAAGTAAGATAATGCATTTTTCTGTACTTACTGATGTATAGTGTGTTTGTACTTAGGTGGCAGTTTATATAAAGAAAGCACTGGGACTGGCCACACCTTCAAGAATAAAAAAAAAGAAATTAAAAAATGGAACAGCCATGTATGTTATGTGAAGAAGAACAAGAACCAGAGCCAGAGCCAGAACCAGAACCACAGCAGAACGTAGAATAAACCAAAAAAGTAGATGATGAAGACGCTGAGCTGATCTTTGTTGGGGTGGAGCATGTAAGTGACGACGCTGAGCTGATCTTTGTTGGGGTGACTTCCAATTCAAAACCAGTTGTTTCAAACATTTTGAACAGAGTCACCCCAGGTTCATGTTCAAGGAGAAAAAAGTACGGTCATCTCAGAAAAGGTACTGCTCACAAATTGCAACCTATAAGTCATGTGACCCCTATATCAGAAGCAGTGACTGCCTTGCCAGTTTCTGAATCTGAATCAAGATCAACAGATAGTCCCATTATTATTGAGCCCTTGTGTAAACCTGATTATAAAAATAATTCACCACAAGTCGTGCCTAATAGCTCTTCAGAGTTATGTTCTCCTTTGATTACATTCACAAGTTCATTGCAGCATCCAGCAGGAGCAGCACTTTCTGGAGGAGGTATGAATAAAAGTACTTGCATATCAAAGCAACTTTCCACTGCTGAAGTAAATGACATAAATCCCAAAAGACCTAAACTCAGTGATGGAATCATAGGGGGACATGCTTCAGCTTTGTCCCCTTCAGGTATCTTTCATACAATGACTTCGCAGCAAAGCACACTCTCAAACAGTGTTCATACCTCATTAAGCCATGTTCAGAATGGAGCACCTTTTCCAACAGCTTTGCCAAAGGACAGTGTCCATTTCAAGCCTATAAATCCTGTTAAGGAAAACAGACTAGCAAAAACAGACTTTTTGAGTCTAGCAAGTCAAAACCAGATTGTTGATCCCAAGAAAGGAAGTCTGGTCATATTACTTCGTGACTTTTATTATGGGCAACATAAAGGAGATGGTCAGCCAGAACAGAAGACTCACACAACCTTTAAATGCCTCAGCTGCTTGAAAGTTCTAAAAAATGTCAAGTTTATGAATCATATGAAGCACCATTTGGAACTTGAGAAACAGAGGGGTGACAGCTGGGAAAGCCACACCACCTGCCAGCACTGCCACCGGCAGTTTCCCACTCCCTTCCAGCTGCAGTGTCACATTGAAAGTGTACACACTATCCAGGAGCCTTCTACTGTCTGTAAAATTTGCGAATTGTCATTCAAAACAGACCAGGTCCTCTTGCAGCACATGAAGGACAATCATAAGCCTGGCGAGATGCCCTACGTGTGCCAGGTTTGCAATTACAGATCGTCAGCCTTTGCTGATGTGGAAGCACATTTCAGAAAATGCCATGAAAACACTAAGAATTTGCTCTGTCCATTTTGTCTCAAAATTTTCAAAACTGCAACGCCATACATGTGTCATTATAGGGGACACTGGGAAAAGAGTGTTCATCAGTGTTCGAAATGCCGGCTACAGTTTTTAACTTTCAAGGAGAAAATGGAGCACAAGACCCAGTGTCATCAAATGTTTAAGAAACCTAAGCAGCTAGAGGGATTGCCCCCTGAAACAAAGGTAGTTATTCAAGTGTCACTGGGACCTCTTCAACCAGGATCAGTGGAAGTAGCATCCATTACTGTGAACACGTCTGATTCTGAACCATCACCCTCCAGGTCTAAAAGTAGAATTTCAAAAAAACCTCGTTAATTCTAGTTTCAGTAAATCTAAAACAGGTATTTCAATCAAAGTCAAAAATCCCATAAAAATTTTAAAAAAATACAAACCATACATTATTCATCAGCATCAAAAATAGTGAAACTGAGTCATTTATGAGTTTCTTTTTAAATTCATGAAATACAGTATTGTCTGATCTGAATTTTGAGATATTATTTAAGAATTTGTTACCTGGTTTTCATGTACTGTGTCTGGCTTAACACATAAAAGATGTTTTGTGTATGTATGTGTGTGAGAGAAAAAAGTGGAAACCTATTTATTATTTTGATATTTCATGTTACTTGTAAGTTTGAAAGCTCTCATTTCTGTATATAGAATCTATAGGGTTTTTTTAAGTACTTAATTTTAACTTCAACCTTTTCCATGCCCTGAAGATTTCAATATTAACTCTAGTCAGACTTGAATGGCTTTGTTTTATCATGGTTCCATTTGCTGCTGAGTGCCCAGAAGTGTCTGTCTTGTGTTAGTCTGAATCAATCTGACTCTGAAAGCCTGAGTATGGAGAAGTTGAGGGACGAGGTGTGGCATGAATGGGAACCAGGAACCGGGAGGTTAGTCAGTGGAGAGCAGTGGCTTCTTATTCTGGTTGAGGGCACGCACACACACACACACACACATTCACTCTAGTTTTGGAGCCAAGGAAGATAGAACACTGTCTCAGAGTGTCTTTTCCTAGCACAAGAACATCCAAGGAAGCAAAACCATTAAAATAAAATGCTTGGCATTTTGGCAAGGGACCCCTGCAGACATGAAAAAATTACTGTATCGTTGGTTTCAGATGGAAAAGCAGGGGTAATGAATAGAATGGGGTCTGGTGCCACTGGACCTCCTGTTGAGTGATCCAAAGGAACTCCATTTGTTCCCTTCCCTCTTCCTTCTGGCTGGCCTTTGGTCAGGACGAATTAGCCTTATACGCCTCTTAGTCACAGCAGTAAAGCAAGTAAAATTTCTCAAGGGAAAGAAGCCCTGACGTCCATAGTTTGAACTACACTGGACCCGTAGTCTGAACTGAAAAGGGCCCAACAAATGGTATCTATCCAGTTCAAGGACTAGGCTAAATTTAGTTCTTGTACTATTAAGCTGGAATGGGGTTGTCCAAGAATAGTAGGTAGTGGATAAAAGCAGCCCATGGTGACTGAGTAAAATTAAACCCATTATAGGGCTTTTCCTTATATTTTTCTGTGTACGTGGATCTTAGCCCAGTTGAACATGTGAAATTTGCAATTTTGTTTCTTGCCTTAGACATGAATGTATTACAGTTAACAGTTATTCTGTGTTGTGTGTATAGTTTCCCTTATCAAACTAGTTGAGGTTAAAGTTGTGCTGGACACACTCCGATGTGTAAGAAATGTCCCATTTATTTCATTAGGTATTAGGTCTTAGAGTTATTGTCCTTCACCTAATCTATTCAGCTGTCTAATCCTTGACTATACTGTGAGGGGAATATTTTCCCCTTGCCATTTCCAAGGACTCTGACATAACTGGAGTGCTCTCTGAATATTGGTTCCTGAACATCATCCTTGGCTGTTTCTGTGGGTTCCCAGGATTGAGTCTCCTGGATATTTTCTAGTGCCATCCCTTCTTTCTCCGCCTTGACTCAAGTACCTATAAGCCTGTGCATGACTTAAGGAACCTAGGATGCTGTCCATAGACCTGAGCAAGGAGAAGTGTCTCCTATTTTCCCTTGCTTTCTCCTCTTCTTTAACGGTACCTTATCTCTCCCCACTTTTTTCTTCCCTCCTCAATCTTGTTAAAGTCCCTAAGCTTTCACAGAAAGCTGGGAAGTGCTAGTCCTCAGGGGCTTAGCATCCCTTCTAGAATGGGGAAGGAGGACAGATAACAAGGTAGTTGCAAGTTTGTCTATGTTTTAAAGAATTTCCTGAGTATAGATTCTGTTGTATTTATTTGCTCAATGCTTGATTGATTTGCACTTTGAACATTTTACTAGGCCTTTTTATTAGTTTGCTTTGGCCAAGGCACTTTGTTGATATTTTAGCCTGAACCTATTTCTTCAGGTGGAGAGAGAGAGCGAGAGAGTGTGTGTGTGAGTGAATGAATATGTATGTATGTGTGTGTATGTGCACACTTGTTTTAGTCTCAGGTGGAAACTTGTGTATAAATAGATATGCAGACTTTTGCATACTTCTCTCCCTTGTTCTGTTCTTATAACAAATTCTGTTTTGAAAACAGTAAAAATATGAAATATTTTAGTTCTGGTTTTTTTTTGTGGTTGCTTGGTATTACCAACACTGTCAACTGTTGTTTGCTCTTTAACTAAACTATGACCCTAAGGAGTACAAATTGTTATTTATTGCCAACTACAGGTTCTGGTGATAACGGCCCCTGTCTACCTCCTCTCGCTTCTCCATCCTCCGCCATGCTACTCAACCATTTTCCCCACTGGTGCACTAATTTGACACACTGGCCTTGCTTTTCTTTAAGCAAATCACATTTCTTCCTGTTCCAAAGACTTTGCAACTGCTCTGCTCTTAGAATGCTTTCCTCCTGGGCCTGCATGGCTGGCTACCTCACTTAATTGTGTGGACACTTCCTTTAGCTTACTGAGCTTCACCAGTGTTCGGAAGATACTGACAACGAAATCTCTGTCCACCTTCTTACTCCTCCCCCTTTTAAAGGCACTTTAAGCCTCCTCACTCCCTTTTTCCTCTCCAATCTGGTTAAATTTCCTAGGTTTTCACGGAAAGCTGGGAAAAGATAATCATCAAAAGCTTTGCTTCTCTTAGAATTGAGCTACCTTGAGTCAATTTCTGTGCCTGTAACCAAAAGAAACTGAATATAGTGAGTTCAGTTCTTTCGGGAGCTTTCTCTGTTTTTCTATTGATACCTCTATATTTTTTTAAGGCAATGTCACTTTGTTTTGTTTACAAATATATTGAATATCTGTCAAGATTACTATTTTGTTATTGCCCTTTGTGAATTTCCATGTCTATTTTGCTTGTTCTTTCAGATGAAATTTATTATTTTGTTAATGTTGCCAAAAATTGTAAGTAAAATAGCAATTGTAGTAATAAATTTTTTTTGAAAAAAGAAGAAGTTTTCGTTTTATTATCTTTTCACCAGTAAAGTTGAAGTTAATTTTTATTTGGTACCACTATGGAGACTGCCATCCTGCCAGTTGTGTTTATTTTTAATCATATTGCATTGGCCAGAACTTCAAAACAGTGCGATAGATGTAAGTGAGGTTTTCTGCTCTTGGTTTTAGTGAGAAATGCTTTACCATTAAAGGTAATGAATTCCTGCCTTTAGAATTTTTAAAGAAAATTGCTTAGTTTTATTGGCTAATTTACAATGTCTATTGAGACAGTCATTTACATTTTCTTTACTATCCTAAGTTATGCTCAGCCTGATTCACAACTTTTCTATTAGAAACCTTCCTCTCCTTTTTTTTTTTTTTTTAACATTTTATTTATTAGAGAGAGTGAGCAGGAGAGAGAGAGCCCAAGTGGTGAGGGGAGAGGCAGAGGGACAAGCAGACTCCTCATTGAGCAGGGAGCCAGACGCAGGGCTTGATTCCAGGACCCTGAGATTATGACCTGAGCCAAAGGCAGATGCTTAACCAACTGAGCCACCCAGGGGTCCTGAAACCTTTCCTCTCCTGAAGTAATATTTCCACTTAGGGTTGAATATTATCTTCTACTCAGAATCTCATTCCTTTTCTCTTTCTCATTTTGAAATATATTTCCTTTCCCTTCATTAAATTTGCCAATTTTATCAGTTTCTGATTTCCTTTTCCCCAGGAGCAACCCTTGGTTTATTATCTCAACTAATTTTGTTTTCTCTATTTTTGTGTTGATTCATTATATACCTCTACTTTCTTTAGGATTTTTTTTAATAAAGACCTTTTATTTTAAAAGCTTCATTTTTTAAAAAGATTTTATGTATTTATTTGACAGAGATAGAGACAGCCAGCGAGAGAGGGAACACAAGCAGGGGGAGTGGGAGAGGAAGAAGCAGGCTCATAGCAGAGGAGCCTGATGTGGGGCTCGATCCCACAATGCCGGGATCACGCCCTGAGCCAAAGGCAGACGCTTAACCGCTGTGCCACCCAGGTGCCCCTAAAAGCTTCATTTTTTTTCTTTAATAGAAGATTTAAACTTTGCCTACCTTTGTTTATAGCTTTGTATCCCAAATATTTTGATGGCATATTTTCATTTTTATTAAAGTTTTCATTCTACATATTTTTTTGAGTAAGTTAATCCCAAAGGTATGCAGGCTGAATGTTTTAGACTGAATTTACAGTTTACTGTGAATTAAATTTTCCTTGGAGCTTTGAGTGTGGGTATACACTAAATGTCTTTATATACACACATCCTTTTCAAATTACTACATGGTTTATTAAAAAATATTTCTGTTTGATTAAAATATGAACTTCTAATTCTAGAAATCTGTCCCCCCCCAAATGAATATAGTATAAAAGGTGAAAGTATAAAAATACTCATTTGGAAGAAATTCCTAATAACAAAACTTGGAAATGTTAAAGAAAAATTATTCCTGACATCTAGGGTGTAGAATAAGGAATTTGATCTGATATTAAGGGTGGTCAGATATCAATGGTGGGGAGTTTTCCCTAAATTAACCTAGCAGGATTCTTGCTAAAACGGGACTAAAGGCAGAGCCCAAGGTGGGAGTATATTGTCTATTGCTTTATAACAAATTACCACAAAACTAAGAGCTTTAAAAAAAATATTTCCCACTGTTTCTGAGAGTTGGGAATCCAGGAGCAACTTAGTTGGGTTGTTGTGGCTCAGAGCTCATGAAGGCCTGAGTGAGCCTGGAGGATTTGCTTCCAAGATGGCTCGCTCGCATGGCAAGGAGGCTGCACCGTCTGTTATGACCTAGTCTCAGACATTTTACTCTGTTGTTTCTACAATATTCTATTCATTAGAAGTGAGCCACAAGTCCAGCCCATATACCAAGGGGAAGGTAATTGGGCTCCATCTTTGAAGGGAAAAAAATATGGGCATAATTTTAAACTACCAGGTTTCATACTTGGGCCACATTATTTATTACATACCTCCTAGTGTTCAAAATACATTCACCTCCTGAACCTCACCTAAATCAGGTCTAGACGTGGATCAGGTTCTAGGGTGGTATTCCTTATGTGCAGTATCTCAAGTACAGTTTCTTTAGATCTTTGGACCTGTGAACCAAAGAGGTGAGTTATCTGCCCACCTACATCCCCACCTAACACAAAGGTGGGACCGGCATAGGACAACCTCTATAGACATGCCTGTTCAAAAAGAGGAAGGGGAGATGGCAATCATTTGTTAGTAGCAATTCTGAAATCCCATTGGGTGCATGCCTTCATTGATTAGGACTCAAGGCCTGGAAATCCTCTTGGCTTTGATCTCAGGACTCTTGATTCTGCCCTACGACATACTTCCTTTTTTATGAAAGGCAGTACATGGTTATAGCTGAGTTGTTTGCTCAGCCTGCTTCCTGCTCATAGCAGGTAGAAGTCCAAAGTTCTCTTTTCATTTTTTAGTCTGTGGCCCTTTCGGTGCAAGCTAAAGACATTTCTTCAAGTTTATTCTCTTAAAAGCTTCAAGTATATTCTCTTAAAAGCTCTGTCATGCTAAAATGACACAGAGCTTTTTAATCTAACTGGTGTTCATGCCAAAGAAGTCCACTCCAAAGCCACAACCACACATCTCAGGATATGACCTAGTCCATCTTGGTTTTGTGCCGAGACAGCTGAGGGACGACACCCCTAAGCTTAGTAGAAGCCCTATTGTGTGATTGAGGTGACCTTTAGAGGACCTTGACCTGACTGGATGGTGCTCTGGCTCATCACCTTTCATCTTTCTGAGCCTCAGAGAATTTTATAGTCAAACTCCCATCTCTAGACCACAATTTCTTTAGTGCCCTGGGTATGCTCTTTGCTTGGTAGCCATTAATTTCAGCATCTTTTGCCATCTGAAGAGACCGGAAATTTTCAAAACCTGCAAGTTCTGGCTCTTGTTTTATTTAACAGTCCTACCCTTAACCTCCCCCCCCCTTCATATCGTACTATAAGCAACAATAAGAGGCAGCCAGGTGGTACTTCCAGCTCTCTGGCTGGAAATCTCCTCAGCTAGATGATTCAATTCGTTCGGTACGTTTTCTACTTTTCATACAACTGAAGGTGTTAGTGTTACCAAACTTTCTGCCACTACGTAACCCCTTTCTCAATTTTCCACTGGCATGTTCCTCACTTTTAAGCCCTACTGCAGTGTTCTCAAAGTTCAATTTTTGTGTTTGTTTTAATACTCAGTCTTGCACTAGCACTCTCCTCAGAGTCCTTCCAGCTTTTGCCCACTGCCCAGTTCCAAAGCCGTAGTTTAGATAGTTGTTATAGCAGCATTCCCCTTCCAGGTGCTAAAATCTGTATTAGTTATCTACGAGTGTGTAAAATATCAGGGCAAAGTTGCCAGTTTAAAACAATTTTCAGGAGTCCAAAATTTGGAAACTGCTTAGCTGAGTAGCTCTGTCTGGCTCAGCTTCTTTTCTGAGGTTGCAGTTAAGGTGTTGGCTGGAGCTCTGGCATCTGAAGGCTTAACTGGGGCTGGAGGATCAGTGCTACGGTCTGAATGTTTTTGTTCCCCCAAGTTCGTATTGAAATCCCAAGCCCTAAAGTGATGGTATTAGTAGATGAGGCCTTTGGGAAGTGATTAGGTCATGAGGGTACAGCCCTCTTGAGTGGGATTACTGTTTTTATAAAAGATCCCACGGAGTTCTCTAGCCCTTTCCACCATGCGAAGATATAAGAAGCCTCACCTCACCTGACCATGTTGACGCCTTGCTCTTGGACTTCCAGCCTCTAGAACTGTGAGCAGCAAATTTCTCCTGTTTATCACCTACCCAGTCTGTGTATTTTGTTACAGCAACTTGAATGGACTAAGGCAATCAACCTCTAAACTTACCCGGCTATTGGCAGGAGGCCTCAGTTCCTTGTCACATGTTCTTGTGTCTGGCTTCTAGAGAGTGAGTGCAAGAAGAGCAAGGAGAGCAAGGAGGAAGCTGCAACCCAGCTGGGAGATGAATAACATCACTTCTGTTGTGTACTATTGGTCACACAGACCAATTCATAATATGGAAGTTGACCACATGTGGGCAGGAATACCTGGGGGTGGGGACTCCCTGGGGGCAATCTCAGGGCTACGTCAGGGAGAAGGGAACGTTAGAAATTTTTGTGACATTTCACGGGGAATGCAGCTAAAACCAAGGTAATTGTCATGGTGTTACCTTCCCACTCTGCAGTTTGCTGTTGTGGCTGACCCTGGCCAGCCCTGAGATGAGATTCTTTTAGGAGTAAGTACATTAGTTTAAATACTTCGAATATGTAATACATTCACATTCTTCAAACATCAAAAAATTTAACAATTCTCAGATTCTTTTTTAGCTCTCTAATTTATTTTTTCTCCTACTTTTTTAAGGTAACTGATTTATATTATACAGTTTTCCTCACCTTGCTTTTTTGCTTTTGAAACTATAACAACTTCACAATGTCTTATGGCATATAAATTGGCAAAATCATTACCTAAAATTATGAAAGGACTAATTAGAAACTTTTTTCTGAAGTCTTTTTCTCTTTCTTTCTTTCTTTCTTTCTTTCTTTCTTTCTTTCTTTCTTTCTTTCTTTCTTTCTTTCTTTCTCTTTCTTTCTTTCTTTCTTTCTTTCTTTCTTTCTTTCTTTCTTTCTTTCTTTCTTTCCTTCCTTCCTTCCTTCCTTCTTCCTTTCTTTCTTTCTTTCTTTCTTTCTTTCTTTCTTTCTTTCTTTCTTTCTTTCTTTCTTTCTTTCTTTCTTTCTGAGAGAGCGCACAAGCAGGGGGAGAGGCAGGCAGAGGGAGAAGCAGGCTCCCTGCTGAGCAAGGAGACCGATGTGGGACTTGATCCCAGATCTGAGCGGAAGGTAGATGCTTAACTGACTGAGCCACACAAGCATCCCATGAAGTGTTTCTTTTTTTTTTTTTTTTAAGATTTTATTTATTTATTAGAAAGCGAGAGAGAACGTATGTGAGTAGGGGAGGAGCAGATGGAGAGGGACAAGCAGACTCCACACTGAGTACAGAGCCTGATGCAAGGCTTGATGAGGGTCTTGATGCGGGGCTTGATCTCAGGACGCTGAGATCATGACCTGAGCCAAAATCAAGAGTTGGATGCTCAACCCACTGAGCCACCCAGGTGCCCCTTTTTTTGAAGTGTTTCTAAATATTACTAAGAGCAATCTCTAAGGCACTAATGTGAAATTATTGTAAAGAAAAAAAAAACTGGCTATTTCACAAAGAAGAAATAAAGCTACTTAATAAATAAATGTAAAATAATGGTAAACATAGAAATGGAAATTAAACAATGGTATCTTATTGATTAATGGTCTAGAAAGTATAATGTCTATTGCCAATGAGAATATGGTTATAGTGCCAATTGTTATAAATCATTCTGGAAGTTATTTTAAAATGTGAATTAAAAAAGCACTAATGTCATATTCTTTCATAGACAGCTTTTACAAATTCAGTAAAAATTCATGGAAAAATGTGTATATATCAAAAATGTAGCATACAAGAAACTCCAAGATTTTAGTTTATACTTACAGGAAGTGGAAATAATTGCTCAAAAATTGAATGCTTTGGTACTTCTGTTTAATAGTTATATACACACACATATACACATATTTATTAAAGACAGATTGCAGTAGTATGAAGTAAAACTGGCAGGATACAAAGTTTTGTATACATTGTGATTTTGACTATGGAGAAAATACTTGAAGGATAAAAGACTAAAAGAGTAACTTTTATAGTAATCCAACTTCTGAACTATTTGGTCTTTATGGGGTAGGAACAAGTACTCCTTAAAAATATTTCCAGATTTTATGCAGTGAACTTGCATTGTTTTGAAAATTTTACTCATATAAAATGAGGGGCTTATTTTCTTTGCTCCAACTAGTTGTTGGAAATATATCTTACATTATTTGTGGGGGGGCAGGGTGAGAGGGCACGAATTGATCATAAACTCTTCAACTAGTACCGCTTCTATTGTGCCCTATGAGTTGACAAAATATTTGGGTTTTGTTTTTCCTATATCCACTTTCTCCCAAAACTTTCACTGAATCATTTTAGTCCCCTTCCCTTGACTTTTGTCCCATATAAGTAACCAACATTTAGGTTTCCTGGTGAGCTAAAATATCTATCCATTTGATAGTTAAGTCAGATCGATACTATGTTGACTCAGGCTCAGCCAGGTGGCAGGTTCATGCCACCATTCTTCATCTGGGTCTTTTATTGTGCCAAGCACCAGGATACACCAGCATACAATAATACTCAGCTTCTTCCTCGGGCTGGGACCCCAAGAAGGTGAGAGCAGCTTTGACCCCAGGAGGGAGCATGAGAACTGGGTGGGAGTCCATTAGTGTTTGTTGTGTTTGTCATAAATCGGTGTTGCGGGAGTTTGTCCAGACTTCTGCTGGAATCAATGTGGATATTTACCATTAGTGACTATTCCAGTGCTGGGGTCACAGGTAAGAGTGACTGTGCCTCCTGGGGATGGCCAGAAGGGCTCTTAAGTCACCATAGCCTGAGGACTGGTCTCTGAAACTGAAAACAGACACAGGAATGAAGAACAGGAGCAGAGGGATCACTCCAAAGACCAGTCTCTGAAATCTCCATGAACCTGGACAATGAATGAGTAGAGGGAAGACAAGGAGAGTGACCCAGGCCATGATGCAGTCATCCCAAGGATCTACTGGCTTCTTAGATGATGCTGAGCTTTCTATTGGCTCTTTTATTCCCTTCTGAATACCCTGGGTGAAGGATATGTGTGTGGTACTTGTGCCTATCTTTCCCTTTGCTAGTCCCTCAACTGTGTCCTCAGCTCAAAAAGCAGTTCCCTTGCCAGGGAACAAGTTTACCTGATGAAGCAACCTTTTACGTGGGCCATTGAGTCCAGAACCCTTTCAGTTTGGAGCTCTGAGTTTGTTTCAGACTGTGCTTACTTCTGAGGGAATGCATAGTGCCATATGAGGGCTTCGTGGGGGCTTCTTCAAGAGAATGTGAACAGTGAGGTGATGGGAAATAGGGAGAATGAAGGATCATCTGTTTATTCATTCAACTAACAAATATTGTTTTAATTCCTTTGATTTTTTTCCCCCCTACAACTTGTAGCTTGCCTTTCACCTTCTTCCTGTTATCTTTGGATGAGAGGAAGCTTTTACTTTTTTTTTTTTTAAGTAAGCTTTATATCCAACATGGGGCTTGAACTCATGACCCTGAGATCAAGAGTCGCATCTACCAACTGAGCCAGCCAGGTGCCCCACAAGGTTTACTTTTTATGAAGTCCAATTTATCATTTTTTTTCCCTCATATCCTTGGTATCTTTGTGCCTTGCCCATGGCAAGCTTATAAAAATATTCTCTCTCTCTCTCTCTTTTTTTTCCCTCTAAATCTTTATTGTTTTTTCTTTCACATTTGGGTCCATAATCCGTATTGAATTAATTTTGTGTTTGATATGAGGTAGGGGGTCAAAGTTCCTTTTTTCCTTTTCTAATGCAAATATCCAGTTATTCTAGTAACATTTATTAAAAGCACTTTTTCCTTTGGCTTTCATTGGTAGCTTTGTTGAAAAATCAAGTAGTCACACTTGTAACTTGTAACACTTCTAAATATGTTGGTTTATTTGTTTATTTCTCCAACTTTATTGAGGTATAATTGACAAATAAAATTATATGTATTTAAAGTGTACAGTGTGATGATTTGGTAATACGTATACATTGTGAAAAGATGTCCATGATTAAGTTCATTAATGCCTCTATCACCTCACATAATTACCTTTTTGTGTGTACGTAGTAAGAACACTTTTTAAAAAAATTTTTTTTAAGATTTTATTTATTTATTTGACAGACAGACAGGGAACACAAGCAGGGGGGAGTGGAAGAGGAAGAAGCAGGTTCTGAATGGAGGAGCCTGATATGGGGCTCGATCCCAGGACTCTGGGATCACGCCCTGAGCCGAAGGCAGATGCTTAAGGACTGAGCCACCCAGGTGCCCCATGTGGTGAGAACACTTAAGATACATTGTCTTAGCAAATTTAAAGTATACAATACAGTATAAAGTGTTGGTTTATTTTTGAAACACCCATACCACACAGTCTTGATTACTATAACTTTGTAGAAAGTTTCAAGATTACTAGGGCTATTCTAGGTCCTTTAGATTTCCACGTAAGTTAAAAATCATTTAATCATTTCTGCCAACCCATTGCAATTTTGAGATTGGTTTGCATGTCTATTCCAACTTGGAGATATTTAATATCTTAAAAATATTGAGACAGTTTTTACTTTTTCCTTTCCAATTTTTATGTCTTTCTCACTTTTTTTTTTTAACAAAATGAAATATCAGATTTAACTCAGGATTCACCTCAGTGAGGAACATTAGATGAGATTCGTCCCTTCCATAAAAATGTTTCACAGACTTTCGTTGGTAACATCTTAATGGCTTTTTAAGAACGAAGTTTCTAGTAACATATATTTTACTTTTTATGTAATAATAAGTCATTAAAATATGACAGCACAAGTTGGCACTTTCTGGGAGAAGTTGCAAGTATTTCTGTTTGAACAGTAGACGTGTTAGGTCATCAGGCTTTGGCATGTACAAGCTCTGAAAATGAATACTATTTTCTACATACCAGTTAAAACTTCATGAACCATGAAGTTCAGGGAAACATAAAGGATCTAGAAAGCATGCTTGTCATGTTGTTCTTTGACATAGGGACTATCCCAGGGATTTTTCATGAGGTAAACACATTTCAGTGGTACTTTCATGTACTGTGAAAGCATAATTTTCATATTACTGAAAACATAGTTATTATATAAACAGTGAGCACATGCCTAATTTATGTATTCCGTTAATGAAGGAACAACCAGAATGCAAAGCTGATTCAATAAGGACATACAGAGTAACATACATACATACATACATTTATTTATTATTTTATTTTATTTATTTTCAGAGTTGTGTTTATATAGTCAGTGGGAAAATGTTGAAATAAGATAGCTAAAGTAGATCTGCTAAATTAAATACAAAGCTGGTTAGAAATCCTAAAACTATAACCCTTGGGATTATCTTTTGTATTTTACTTCTAATGTGTTTTCTATATGCTAATGTAAATGTACCAGTTATAAAATATCTGGGCCCTAATCAATCCTTAGACAAATAAAATTAAACAATTTTTTAAGGTCAGATGGGACCATTTAAAAAAATCTCTAGTGTGACATTCCAGAGTCATACAATTACCTTTTTGTTGCATTTCCAAATTTTGGATTATATTTTCTTGAAAAACAGAAATTAAAAAAACTTTCCATAAAAATTATTTTAAAATAATCATATAGTCACAGGAAGTTGCAAAAATAGTACATGGAGTCCCGAGTACCCTTCATTCAGCTTCCCAAATTGGTGACATCTAACATACATGAAACAATATCAAAACCGGAACTTGAAGTTGGTATAGTACTGTTAACTAGACTACAGACCTTGTCTACTTTTCACCATATTTTACATGCATACATTTTTGTGTGTGTGGTATGTGTTTGTAAGTAGTTCTATACAATTTTATCTTAAGTTTACATTTGTGTAACCTTCACTACAGTCAAGATACAGAATTGTTCCAGCATGACAAAGGGATCACCTCATGCTACCCCTTTATATTTGCACACCTCTCCCATCTTTGTTCCCTGGCAACCCTAATGTGGTCTCTCCATCTCTGAAGTTTTGTCAAAAATCTTTTATCACGGAAGAAACACATGTTAATTGCTGACAGTGATGGAAATACACAAAGATTAGAAGAATGAAATAAACACTTGGAACCACTCATAAGCCCTGACTACTGTCATTTTTGATGAGGCCTTTTTAAGACTTGTATGTTAAGATATTTTGAGGATGGCACAAAAGAAATGTTTTTTTCCCGGGCCCAGGATTCACACACCTAGTCCTGGATTCTTTCTTCACCCTTATAGGCAGAGTTTCCTGCTAAAATAATTGATGGGCGTATCTTGAGGGGGAACCTTCCACTCAAGAATATATTCATGCCTGAGTTCAGTCATTGGATGAAAAGTCATCGGCTCCTGTACTGGAGACATTCTTCTAGGTACCAGGAAGAACATATCAGGGAGCAGAATGGCAACAGATCCTGTCATGAAAGGGTTTATAGTCTTGCAGCACAACCACTTCTGGACCATCTCTGAAATTAGAGGCTATGATTGTTTAGATTTTCCTGGGGTACGTCAGGATGATTACAGTCATGGAGGTGCTGATGTGATAGAGCCTTTGGAAACTAAAGGATTTAAGTATTCATTCCTCCATTCATTCAACTTCGTAAAATTTTTATTACAAACAGAAGATGACTTGAAAACAAATTCCACCCTCTTGAATTTAGAGTCTATTTGAGAAGAGACTGGGAAAAATACGTAGCTCAGAAAATACGTTATCATAACACATGAATAAGTGGGGGTAAATCTGTCTGGAGAAGTCAAGGGACACTTTCCAGAGGAGGTAAAAATCTGAATGAAATTGGACCTTCAGAAAGACTAGCATGGAAACAGACATAATGGGGGTGCTGGACAGAGGAGTGGGGGTTGGTCAGATGGTGCATTCTGGATGAGAGATCATCCTACATAAAGTATTAGGGATAAGAAAGAAATGTGTTATCCAAATAATTCAAAGTAAGTTGACTTGGCTGGACTGAAGTGCGGGGCTGAGAATTTGGGTCACAGATGCTGGAAAGGTCTGAGAATATCTTAGTTAGGCTTTTGGACTTCATGTCTTAGATTGTGTATGTGACTTTTGAAGGGAGAGGTGTCAGGATCATACTTGTAGTTTAGGAAAACACTACATGAAATACAGGGGGTGGGTTTGGAAAGAAGGAAAGGAAAAGGAGAGTGAGGGAAGTTGAAAGAGACAAGTAGAAGAGAGCCCTCTCATGGGACTTAAAGTAAAAGATATTTTCAAGAAGGAAGATGTCAGTACATTTAACGGATAGTAAGGGGGAAAGTTAGATGAAAAGTAAAATGTACCATGAAGTTGTCGATTAGAAGCTCCTTCCTGGCATCATTAACCAGAGCACTTGAGGAGGTAACAGACAGGGAAGACCTTCTGCAGAGGTCTGAAAAGTGAATAGGTTGTGTGTGTGTGTGTGTGTGTGTGTGTGTGTGTGTGTGTGTAGAATAGCAAAGCACAACCCCCACTCCTCCATGGAAAGACCTCAGAAGAGAGGAGCAAGCACCAAACCGTGGAAATGTTTCTGTTTTTGTTTTGTTTTGTTTTGTTTTGTTTTGTTTTGTTTTGTTTTGTTTTGTTTTGTTTTAAAGGGAAGAGGGACTGGGTGGGGAATCGGGGCATAGAGACCTTGTTTACATCTAGAAAGCATCATCTTGGGGCAAAGGACTTAGAGGACCAGGCTTCTTTGCGAGAGCAAGAATTGGAAAATAGCTTTTGAGTTAAGCTCTTTTCTCCCCCCCCCCCCCGCCCCCGCCTTGCTATCCTGGCTGGATTGCTGCTTGTACTTCACCACTGAGAGATAAGAAACAAAAAACCCAAAACCCCAGCTCAGGCCAAACGGATTTGCAGCCTAACAATGGGGCACCAGGGATCAGCAGCACAGCAGGCAGTGTTTCCGTATTTCTTCCTTCACTCATCCTCCTCTACGCCCTAAATTTACAAGGAAAAAAGACGAACAGATCGTAAAAAGCAATCTCAGGAGAGAAAGGGAGACAGGGCATGGGGTCTACAGTCACCCAGATGGGGCAAAACCAACAGAATAAGCCCTGGGCTCTGTTCCTGAGCAGATCACTCCTCCTTACTTAAACTGACAGAAGTAACACTTCAGTGCCTTCTCCTTACACCTTTCTAACCTAAATAGCTGATACCCCTGTAGAATGGTCACAAAAATGAAAAGACACATAGAAACATATACACTATATAAAAAGAGGCATCAACTCAACATTTTAACGTGAGTTAGAACTAATGAAATAAAACATCAAGATTTTTTTTCAATTTTTTTTTTAAATTTTAAGTAGGCTCCACGCCCCACATGGGGCTTGAACTGAAGGCCCTGAGATAAGAGTTGCATCCTTTACGGACTGAGCCAGCTAGGTGCCCCTAGAACATCAAGATTTAAAATAAGTGTAATGTTCTCAAAGATAAAATTGGGAAAAATAATGGAAACAAAGGATTTGAGAGGATTGTCTGCACCAAAAGACTTAGAAGGGTCCTCCATGCCCTGCATAGCTTCCTCCCAACCTCTTCAAATTTTTGTACAAGTATCATCTTAGTGTGGCCTATTGATCAGATTATTTAAAATTGTATCTTCATGTCATTCTTTATTCCCATTCTCTGCTTTATTTTTATCCACAGCACTTACCACTTTCTAACGTACCACACAATTTATCTTTCTGCCCTCTCTGAAAACATATTCTCCATGAGGTCATTGATCTGTGCCTAGAACGTGGCCTGACTCACAGCGGGTATTCATAAATACTTGTTGAACTAGATCAGCACGTGAAGAAGTGCAAGAGATGTAGGAATAAGGTATAAGGAATTAACTCATGGATTTATTGTCTAATAAAGCGAGGGCAGAAGGTAAAAAAGAAGGAAGATAGGCAGAGAGAGAGAGGAAGGGAAGAAGGAAGGGAGGGAAGAAAGGAAGAATAAAAGAACATATTCATACCAACCCGGACCTAAAATACTCAACAGTACCTGTGATGTGAGGATGCTGTGGGTTGGGCACTGGGAGTGGAACCAAAAAGAATTGAGAGTTTGCTAAAGCACTTAGTGTTTAGTTGTGGGTGAGCTGTCACTAGTGAGCCACAGACAACGGAAGTCTTGTTTGGAGTACTAGTATCTTCTTTCTCTTGTGGCTATTGGCAGACCTTGGTAGCTTCCCATATGGGCTTCTCCATGAGGTTGTGTTGGGCAGGGTGTCTTGCTTCCCACAGGACAAGTGACCCAAGAGAAAGCAAGAGAGAGCAGCCAAGACAGGCCACTAGCTTTTTATCAGTGTGAGCGTCCCATCACTTCTGCATTCTACTTGTTAGAATCCAGTTTTATACAAATAGATTAAAGACAGGCTCAATGTATTGGCCCCTACGCTTTTTTCTTCTTCTTCAGTGCAGACTGTGGCCATTTCCCTGCCTGCACAAAATCAATTTTTTACACAACCAATTGCTTTAAATATAGACCAAATGAGCATGTATCTTGCCATGTGGAGCCTGTCTGCTTTGCATGCCCCATGAAACTGCACTCGACATCTGATAACCTTGATAAGAAAAATCCTTGCTCTATAAAAGACCCCAAACTGCTTTACAGCTGTCTGACCTGGAGGCTGTGCTGCTGAATGGCCTCCCCTAGACACATGAGCCTTTCTCTGATTCTCTTCCTACCTGGGAACCCTTTGCCTTCTTTTTCTGGGTGTTGGCCCTGTGCCACACTTTCTGGAAGGTTTATAGCTGTGAGGGATTTCCCTGCTCACCCGACCTTGCTAAGTGCCACCCAAACAAACCTCTCTGTGTGTTACTGTCCTCTTGTCACAGCACTTTTTTAAAAAATATTTTATTTATTTATTTGACAGAGAGAGAGACAGCGAGAGAGGGAACACAAGCAGGGGGAGTGGGAGAGGGAGAGGCAGGTTCCCTGCTGAGCAGGGAGACCGATGCAGGGCTCCATCCCAGGACCCTGGTATCACGACCTGAGCTGAAGGCAGACGCTTAACAGCTGACCACCCAGGCGCCCCTCTTGTCACAGCACTTTTTGCACTTTTCCTCCACCAACTTAAGATCCTTAGACTCACTAACCATGTTTCTTTGATGCTGAATAATTTGAGATTGTATTCAGAACTTTATGAATGTTATATTGCATTGATGTCAGATCCATTATAGTCCTCTAAGAAATTTTGATTTTTTAAAAGATTTTGTTTATTTATTTGTCCTATATATAGAGAGAGAGAGCACAAGCAGGGGGAGAGGCAGTGTGAGAGAGAAGCAGGCTCCCCACTGAGCAGAGAGCCCGATGCGGGACTCCATCCCAGGACCCTGGGATCATGACCTGAGCCAAAGGCAGACACTTAACTGACTGAGCCACCCAGGTGTCCCAGTAATTCTGATTTTTTAGAACAGGCAAAATTTTGGTTGGGTTCACACTGAAGACCCTGTCTCTTGGATGGTAGGTAACTCAAATCTCAGTCAATCCTTTTGTCCTTATTTAGGCTTCTTGGGAAATACCTAACCACATGCCTTGTTCAGAAATGAGCTGGAGATTTAGGCAGAAATTATGCACAAATATCAGTTTCCCCCTCTGTGGCTCTCTTCTTTACAGCACTCCTCCCTTCCTTTCCAGTGGCTGTGGTTCCCCGAAGTCTGTCAATTGATTGCTTCTTCAACACAGACTGTGGGTTTACTTTAGGAGTTTTATCCATGCCAATTCATGCTAACTCCAGTCTAAAAGCCATAAAAATTGGGAACTCTGTTTTACCATACCCATTAAAAAATGTTAATTTCCATCCAGGACCTTCCTGCATTTTCTTCACTGTCTGGTATTCAGATACTTAGATTTGTTTGTTTGGTTGGTTTTGGTTTTTTTGAGATTTACTTATTCGAGAGAGGAGGGGGAAGGACAGAGGGAGAGGGAGTCTTAAGCAGACTCCGCAGCAAGTGCAGAGCCCGATGCTGGGCTCGATCTCGCAACGCCGAGATCATGACCTGAGCCGAAACCAAGAGTTGGATGCCTAACAGAATGCACCACCCAGGCGTCCCAAGATAATTGCTTTTTAACATTTTTTCCAGAAGGCGTAGTTGATATCTGCCTAAGGCTCTGTCCAGTAGGAGCTTATATAGATACAACAAAAGCAAAGCTAATGTATCTTTATTTTTTTAAAAGATTTTATTTATTTATTTGACAGAGATAGAGACAGCCAGCGAGAGAGGGAACACAAGCAGAGGGAGTGGGAGAGGAAGAAGCAGGCTCATAGCAGAGGAGCCTGATGTGGGGCTCGATCCCAGAACGCCAGGATCACGCCCTGAGCCGAAGGCAGACGCTTAACCGCTGTGCCACCCAGGCGCCCAAAGCTAATGTATCTTTAAAAAAAAAAAAAAAAAGCCTTCCAGAAGTCCTATAGAATAGTGAGATTGTTCTTCATTTGCTAGGACTTTGTTACGTGTCCACCAAGAGCTAGGGAGAGTGGGACATGCAGCCACAGTTCTGTGGGACAAAGAAGGTATGACTGAGCTCTTCTTACAAAGAGCTCCTTGAGTGTGTAAGTGCATCCCAAAGGCACCCTGTGTGCTCTGTAGGATACTCTGGGACCCTCTCAGAGCTTTCACTCAATAGCAAGTAACCAGCTCTTTCTCGCCATATGAAAAGTGACTTTTCAAATAAATCTCAGTGAATAGGAACGAAGGAAAGTGATGAGTCCCTTTGTCAGCCACACAAGGTGTTAGCCCAATGAGGATAGGGACCCTATCTATCTTGTCAATGCTGTATCTGGAGCCATGGACCTGAGCCTGGCACATAGTAGGTGTTCAATAAATTTAAATGTTCAGATGGGAGAGTGACAGGAGGTGAGTGAGGCAGGTCAGTGGACCAAGGAAGCAAGACAGAGCCCTAGACCCTCCCAGTGCGAGCTCCTAATGCCCAGTCTCCACGCACTGGGGCAGTGAGTAAGGTTAAGAACAAAAAGGTCCAAGCCGCAAGTGCAGATACCCCAGAATTCTGCTTCTCAAGTCACAGAGCTGGCAAACAGCCCCCAGTCTCTCTTATTTCCTCCCCAACCACTGGGGAGGGAGAGGATTCTGTAAATATATTCTGCTACCCCTGGTTGTGCTTCCTCACATGGGGCATGGAGTCAGCCATTCATCTTGAGGTGGAGCTGTTTGGAGGTGGGGAGGGCATGGTCCGTGACTCCCTAGTGACTCTGGGAGGACATAGCTGCTGGGCCCCTAAGCACAAATGGGCCCCTAAGCAGAGACAGGGCCACAGGAGTCTGGTTTCCCAGCTAAGAGTTCAACCATCAGACCCTCTTCCCAGGCTGCTCATATCCAAGTTTCTCTTCCTACTTGATTCCTCATAGATCAGCACCTAGGGCAGAGTGGTGAGTATTTGGGAAGATAAATTAACATGTTTGTGTGGTTCACTGTATTCACTGGGAAATGGGGGGGGGGGCAGGGAAGTAGAAGGAGAAGGTACTGGCTGAAGTGAACAAAAGAGAATAAGCACACCTAGGGCTTTTCAGAAGTAAGGGAATAGAGACACTAAAGGAGGAAGGAATGTCAGTGTCCGCTTCCAAGTAGTAAAGATCTGGACAACGGCAGTTGCTTTCCTGCTATAAAGGCCTTGGCAATTAACTGCGGAGGGACAGGAGAGAAGGGCGGCAGGAAAGGGAGAGAGGGCCATGAACTTAGAAAGAGAAGTCTGAATCAGAGGTAGGGAAGAGTCTGCACTTCAAAACCAAGAGGGAGATTCAGCAGGAGCTCCAGAGTTCAGTTTTTTTAGTTTGTTTATTTGCTTTTGTTTTTTGTTCTTGAAGAAAGAGGGGCCTCTGTTCTCTTGGCAGGATCCATGCAGGGAGGGCCAGGGTAGGGGGTGGGATAGCGCTTTTATAATGCAAACTCAGTTCTTTATGTCAGAGATTTCTCTTAGGTTCTTGTCTGCCAATGATTCTCTTTATTTATACTACTCATATAGATTTCCTATTATTAAAACATATATGTGGATTTGTGGGGCAGGAAGCTTTTAGAAATGTGGTCTCTGCCCTCCCTCCAGGCCCACTGAACCAGAATCCACATTTTACAGGATCCTCAGGTGAAGTTTGAGAGACACTGGTCTAATCCAGGCTCAAAGACAATGGTGTGGTCTTGGCTATGCATTGTCCCACATGTCTCAAACTATTCTGCTTCCAACAGACATGTGCAGTTACTAACTTCCTGTTTTCCTCTTTGGTGCATTGTATAGTCAGGAGTAATGACTTGAGGCTTCCCATTGACAATGGCAGGCGTCTCCCCCTGATCTCACAAAATCCACAGAAATGACCAGGAGTGTTTTATTAATAATAAGATTAATTATGTAACATCACTCCTTTATTTGGCTAGTAAAGATTTGGAATTACCTAAATCCTATAATATTGCATCAACACTCAAATCAAAATAATAATAAGCAGTCTTTCAAATCTTTATATGTATGTTTTAAAGATTTATTTATTTATTTTAGAGGGGGGAGGGGTAAGGGGAGATGGAAGGAGAGAATCTCTAGCAGACTTCCTGCTGAGCGAGGAGCCTAACATGGGACTCCATCCCAGGACCCTGAGCTCATGACCTGAGCTGAAATCAAGAGTCAGATGCTCAATCTACTGACTGAGCCACCCAGGTGCCCCTGTATACTTTTTAATAAATGGGAAGTTACTACATTAATCTTATATGGCAGGAGCTGTATATAAAATGCAGAAATATGAGTGCAAGTTTTGATAACAATTGTGGAAACATTGAGAACAAAAATTAAAGAATACATTCAAATTCAGAAGTGTAGTTTACATTGATTGTAGTTATATTGGTATTAGTAAAGTTGTGGCATAAAGGACCTTTTTGGAAAACTTGGTAATTTTTAATATTTTTGATTTTATACATGAATGCTGCATTAAATGTAACCCAATTACATAAATGCTAGTATATACAGAGTGTTTCTTCTCTTTGCACCTAGCCAGGAAAGTACATCATGCAGGATGCTCCTTTTAGGAAGAAATGTGTTTGATCTCAGCCCTTAGATCTGACCCAGCTGTTACTATTCCTTTTGGGTTATGAAATAATTGGGTTTTGCTTTTCCTGAATCAGTTCCTTCCAAATCATTCATGTATTTCTTCTGCTTTAGGGCTAAGGTAGTTAGAAGAGTCAATCCAGACCCTTCCCTTCACCTTCAATACATGGTCCACATTTAGGCTGCTTGAGGGTTGGTGCGTCTGATCATGTGATCTCTTTATCACAAGGGCTGGGGCATATTTTTGTCCTGGTTTCTCGTCTGAACCTACCACTGTGCCTAACACCATCATGTACCAGCCAGCAGTGGTACTCGGCCTCGTCCTCAGGCTGGGCCCCTGTGAGTGTCAGGGCAGCTTTGCCCCCAAGGAGGGAGCCTGAGAATCGGGCAGGGGTCCAGGAGAGTTTGCTGTTTGTGTTGAAAATCAATGTCCTGGGGGATTGGCCAGGCTTCTGCTGGAACCAGTATGGATAGTGAGCATTGGTGACTGTTCCAGTGCTGGAGGCACAGGTGAGAGTGACTGTCCCTCCTGGGGACACAGTCAGGGAGGGCTCCTGAGTCACCACAGCCTCAGAACTGGTTCCTGAAATGAAAAGAGACCCATGTTAGGAATGAAGAATTAAGGCAGAGGAATCCCTCCAAAGGCTGGCCTCTGAAATCTCCACGAACCTGGGCAGTGGGTGAGGAGGGGGAGGAGGAGGAGAGGAGTCCAGGCCATGATTTAGACTTTGGAAGGACCCCTTGCCCCAGAGCTGAGGCTAGACTCTCTGATGGCTCTTTATCTCCTACTGAGCTTCTGTGGGCAGGGGGTGTGTTTGAATGCTGCGTTATGCAAATCTGAGCCCTCTACCACCCTGTCCACTGCATAGGTCCTCAACCCTGACAGTAGCTACAGTGACGGGGGGGGGTGGGGTGGAGGGGGCAGGGGGCAGGCCAGGGGTGGCTGTGTGCCCTGGATTTACTCCTTGGGAGGTAGCAGCTGCTCTGAGGTTTTACACAGGCCAGTGAACAACTGTTCAGGGTCCATTAAATTGGAACCACTTGAGTTCCTGCCAGTCCTCTGAGAAGATCCACAGTGTCCCCTGCTGGCGTCCTTGTGCTGAGGCTGTGTGGTCTCATTATTTAACAAATAACTATTGATTTACCTTTTTGACATTGCAACTGTATTTGCCAAGCCATTCTACATTCATTGCTTGTCTTTTCTTGGCTCATTCCTTCTCCAGTTGTTGAGATGCCATCCCAGTGTCAATTGTAGTGTTACCTAGTCTTAATTTCTTATCTGAGTCTTTTGAGTGATTAAAGGAATTGTTTCATGACCAGATGACTCTACTGAGGTCATGAATTTGAACCTTATATTGAATAAACAGCTGGTTTAAGTCAAATTTTGATAATTTACTTTAGAGAACTTTAAGAAAGAAAACCACCAAAGATTGAGGGTTAAAGCTTTTACCGTGAATTTGGACGAGACTAAAGTCAGCTGAATGAATGGTCAAGCAAGTCTGTAAGACTAAGCACACTACCCCGCCCTCCCCACTGTGGGTACCCACGTTGGGTGAATTTTCTTGGTTGGCAGTGCTCCATGCATAGTATCATGCACTGGTGCCAGGAGAAGTTAACATTGCCTATATGACTCCACTGACAGAAGACAACTGGAAGCTTTTGCTGAATCCTCCTGGCCCCAGCCCATGTGCCTCCCCTTCGGCTGATTTTAATCTGCATCTTTTTGTTATAATAAGCCATATCTATGGATGCAACAGGTTTCAGTGAGTTATCTGGGTCCATCTAGGGAATTACCAAAACTGAGGTGGTCTCAGGAACTGTGGAGCTTGCAATTGGTGTCGGAATCAAGGGTGTTTTGGGACACCCTTGGATTTTTCAGGGTCTAGGCTCACAGCAGTTTGTTTTGTGACATCAGTGACATCATTCTGAGTCACCTGCCATAAGGCAAATCCAAATCTCTTAATTACCTTAATTAAAAAACACTTTGTTGCTAAGAAGTGTTAACCATCATGTGAGCTTTCAATGAGTCGTCATCTTTTTGCTGGTGAGGGTCTTGCCTCAGTGTTGATGGCTGGTGACCGATAAGGGTGGTGGGTGCTAAGGGTTGGAGTGTGGCAATTTCTTAAAATAAGACAATAATGAAATTTGCCATGTCGATTGACTTTTTTTCCATGAATGATTTCTCTGTAGCACACAATGCTATTTATCATCATTTTACCCTCAGTGGAACTTCTTTCATAGTTGGAGTCAGTCCTCTCAAAGCCTGCTGCTGCTTTAGAAGTAAGTTTGTGTGATATTCTCCATCCTCTGTTGTCATCTCAACAAGCTTCACCTTGCATTTTTATATTATAGAGATGGCTTCTTTCCTTATAGCTGATGAACCAACCTCTGCTGGCTTCAAACTTTTATTCTGTAGCTCCCTTATGTCTCTCAGCCTTCACAGAATTGAAGAGAGTTGGGGCCTTGCTCCGGGTTAGGCTTTAGCTTAAGGGAATGTTGTGGCTGGTTCAATCTTCTGTCCAGACCACTCTCAGTTTCACCAGATCAGTGATAAGGCTGTATTGCTTTCTTATCATTTGTGTATCACTGGAATAGCACTTTTAATTTTCTTCAAGGCTCCCCGCCCCCCTAACTTTGCTAACTGTTTGGCACAAGAGACTGAGTTTTCAGCCTCTCTTGGCTTTTGACATGTCTTCCTCATGAAGTTTAATCACTTCTAGTGTTTTATTTAAAGTGAGAAATGTGCAATTCTTAATTTCACTTGAGCATCATGAGGCCGTCGTAGGTTTATTAAGTAACCTAATTTTAATATGGTTCTGAATCAGGAAATGGGGAGGCCCGATGGGAGGGAGAGAGATGGAGGAATGGCTGGTTGGTGGAGCAATCAAAATGCATTTTTTAATTAAGTTTGCCATCTTGCATGGGCAGGGTTTGTGGTGCACCAGGACAGTTACAACAGCAGTATGAGGCATCACTGATCACACATCACCAGAACGAATTAAGAGCAATGAACAAGTTTGACATATTCTGAGAATTAACACAATGTGACACAGAGACATGAAGTGAGCACATATTGGAAAAAATGGTGTTGAGACACTTGCAGAATGCTGGGTTGCCACAAAACTTCAGTTTGTAAAAATGTAATATTTGTGAAGTACAATAAAGCAAGGTGCAGTAAAATAAGATATGCCTGTACCACTACCCTTGATTAGCTGCAGATACGTTTCATAGGCGTTCCTGACCCTCCCATAAATAAGCTGCATGTTTACTACCCACAAGGGCATGGATGGCACATGACATTCTCCCTGTCCATTAGGGCTCTCCACTCCACCTCCCCTCAGCTGGAGAGTAGATGGAGGTGCCATTCTCTGGCCTGAATTTTCTGAGCTATCAGACTCTGTCACAGTAATTTCCTGACTTTGAGATGGCAAGTTTGTCCACAAGGATTATGGGGAACTCTCCCAGGGCAACCAGATATGGAGAAGTGAAGGAGGCATGATTGTGATGTAGTTGCAACAAAGTAGACACTCCCTTGATGGACTCTAGAATTGACAAGTCCTCTCAGGGTCCTGAAGTGGGATGAGAGGCGTAGAACCTGGTAACTACGCATCATTCAGTCTTTGAATGCAAGTTGCACCTGGAAGAATTAGTGGGCTTGGATGAACCCATATCATAACCCATAACAAGGGTTAGTCTCATAGCATGATTCAGGGGAGACCTGTTGGCTGGTTAAACTCAGCTGCTGGAGAAGGCATGGTTCAGTCCTAGAGTGGGGCATTATGGCAGGGCACCACTACATCCATTACAGTCCACCTTGTGCCCAACCTCAGATCCCCAAGCTTCATACAATGAGTCTTGGGAGCAATTCCTCCTGGCTGTGTTTTAGCTTCTTTTCCAGATGGAAACTTGAAAGAGGTCATTTATTGGGATGAAATGCAGATCCTGCTGCTGAAGTTCGGCTCAAGAAGGTAACCAATGGTAATTGTTCTCTGTCTCCACCACCCATTTTAGATTTGCCTCAACTGTGATGAGCACCTGGGCAAGTTGAGGTGCCTTCCCAGGTGGGCTTACCCAGATTCTCATACTTGAGTGTGAACCCAGTCACCGTGTCTTTCTCGGAACTATATTGTTAGATCTATCCACTTACCACCCAAATTAGACAAAGAAGGCATATCAATGGATACCATTCATGTCAGCCAAAAAAATTTCTCTGCTCTATCCTTTTTTTTTTTTTTTAGATTTTATTTATTTGACACAGAGAGAGACAGCCAGGGAGAATGGGAACACAAGCAGGGGGAGTGGGAGGGGAAGAAGCAGGCTCCGAGCAGAGCGGGGAGCCCAGTGCGGGTCTCGATCCCAGGACCCTGCTGAAGGTAGATGTTTAACGACTGAGCCACCCAGGCACCCTCTACTCTATCCTGATGATCAGGCTCAACCGTTCCTGCCAATTTGGTGGTTTCTCTCTTGGTCTGTTGTTCTGTTGTCATAAAGGGTGTCAAGTGATTCAGTGGAGCTGAAACTAAAGTTTATTGGAACTCTTGCTGTGTCTTCTCATGTATGCACTCATGTACAGGAATCTTCACCTCCAACCCATACCCTCAGAGTTGTAGGGAATGAGCACACATATTCCCCAAATGGATCACCAGTTGTGATGAGTAGAGGGACTTCTTCTACATGTGCCCTGTGGTACCAGGAGCCATATAATTTTTTCAGTGCAGGGCATATCACCATTAATTAATTATGCCTTAGGGTGAATATGCATTCTCAAATATGGCTCCCCAAGCAGAAGGTGTGTCTTGGGTTGGTATCTCTGCTGCAATTTCAACTGACTTGGTATTTATATCTTCAAGTCTGTCATTGAATGTGGGATTGCTTGGGATCAGCATGTCACTCTCTGCAGATGAGGTTAACCCTTAAATTGCTGACAGCTTGAAGTTGACCATTGAGCCCTCACAATAGCAGGGGCAAAAAGCATTTCTTTGAAGGGGGATCTGAGTTACCTATGCTGACATACCTATGCTGACATAGGTACCAACTGGGGTGGGTGAGACACAATCACTGTAATACATTAATTGAGGCAAGAAACTAAAGGTTCAACTGATCCTTACTAAAACTCTTGACCAAAGGGCCTGTTTATTTCATGATTTCTACACAGCCCCTGAGAACCTAACCCTGTGTTCTTTTGGGATGCATTAGTAAAAACTGGCTCATAACTCATGAGATTTCTCCTTGACAGGCTACCAGATGTCAGAATTTCCCTTCTGTCAGATCAATTTGCAGAGAGGGCCTCCTTATATGCGTCCATTGTGTAAAATGATTTGATATCTCCACTCCATATTATTCTCCTGTGCAAAATTCCTTGATAGCACATTCTTTTATAATTTTAAACATTACTTTGCAAGTCTTTTACAAGATGTTTTTAGGGAAAGGAATAAAGATCAACCATAGGGGAAGGAAACTTGACTTAGAGAGAAATGACACTTGCCTCTCTAATGTATGTTCCCTGCAGACCCTTGCCCTGTGTTGGTCCAATCCCCAACCTCCCCATCATCTTGCCTAACCATCACACCTTTCAGGAAACACTGAGAATCCTTCAGTCTCTGTAGGGAACACACACAGAGGGCAGAGAGGCAAGTGCTAGTCTTCTTTTCTTTTCTTTTCTAAAGTTCTTTTCTGCCTTCAAGACACAGGGAAGATCAGTTTTGTAAATTGGATTAAAATGCAGAGAAAGAAACTGCATTCCCTAGAGTATAAATCATCTTATACTTACATTAATATTTTGCATTTATTACCATATTTTGGAATTAACCCTATTCTTTTTGTATTGTTTTCATTCTATTCTATTTTAGACTTTCCTACAAGTCACTGAGAAGAAAATATGATTATTTCCCTGGTTCCACTGAAGTGTCACCTTATATATTCTGCTGGTAAGTTTATCATTACACATAGAATCATAGCTGCATAATATGAAACTTTTCTCTTGGTAAATAAATGCTGGCTGACCCAAATCAGTTGGGTATGGTGTATGTGTGTGTGTGTGTGTGTGTGTGTGTGTGTGTGTATTTATTTTGCCACTTCAGTCAATAACCTGCCAACTGATGATATATATCTTTGTGTTGGGTTTTATGCATGGATTGTTATAAAAAAAATAGTGGATTAAAAACAAGACATTTTGAAACCTACAGCAATGGATTTGACTGCTTCCTCTGTGACCATGGAGATCAAGCTCCCTGGACCCACAGTAGCTAGATGCAGCCCCTGTCAACAGAAGATGGGTGATATTGGGAGCAGAGGGTGAGATGGAGTCTGGTGGTTTGTGTCTCACTTTCCCACCTGCCTCTGTCACTGTGGTAATAGTTGCTGTACCACAGAGCACAGTAATACTGGGCCTCATCCTTTGTCTGGGCCCCAGTGATGGTGAGGGCAGCCTTCTGTCCCACAGGGAGCCAGAGAATTGGGCAGGTAACCTTGGGTTTAGGTTGCTGGTGCTACTTATCAGACCCTGGGGTACCTGGTAGGGCTTCTGTTGGACCCAGCTGACATAGTTACTGGTGGTGACGGCCCCAGTACTGGAACCACAGGTGATTGTGACTGTTCCTCAGGAATTGTGGACAGTGAAGTTTCCTGAGTCACCACAACCTGGGAAGTGGCTCCTGAAAACAGGGGAGAGACCAAAGGTCTGGAGGAAGGACTAGGGCATGAAGTTGCAGTGCGGCCTTTCCCACCCCCAATTCCCCAAATCCCCCTAACCTATGCAGTGAGTTAGAAGTGTGAGCAGGAGAAGAAGCCAGACCATGGTGGAGATGCTCCAGTGCTGAGTTTCTCAACACCCCTCAGCTGAGTCAGCCTGCAAAGCTCCCATGATAACTGCTACCACCTGCGGGGGTGGGGCTCTCATGCAGACGTGCTTCCCTCCCAGGAGTCCTCAGCAACAACATGGCCAGGTCACAGCTACTGAGCTGTTGCATGTCAGTGAGACTGTTGGCCTGGAAGACCCATGACCAGCCCTCCTCTCCCACATCTGCCTCCCAACCCCCAATTCGTGTCCTTTGTTGTTGGAAAGATGCACTCCTACAGGTGTTCCCTTTTTCTCCCCCTCTAAATTCTCAGGTCTACCCTTTGTAGTTCTCTGAGAAGGTGACTTTCAGTGCCTGGGGTCTCCATATAGGAACCCGGTGAAAAAATCTGGGGATGTGGTGGCTTAAATGTACCACTGCCTTTCTTTCTTCTTCAGTCCACTTCACACAGCAGCCATGCCTGATGAGTGGGAGAGCCAGGATTTTGGGTGCTGCCGGTGTCTCAGCTTAGGTCCCCCTTAAACCTAGCTACTCTTGTGTATATCTAGACACATAATGTGTCAACTGTCCCATAGAAGTCTCTTCCAGAGCTCAGGAACATTCCAGAAATTACGTTTGAATATTTTATAGTTTCCTATTGCTCCAGGTCTGTAATAGATGACATGGTAATGATCTTATTAGTGCTTGTCAAGTATTCCACCTGATGTTTTTATTATTCTCTTTTTCTCATGACAGATAGCTCTACTAACCCAGAGTCATATGGCTCCAATGGCTGAAGTGTTTGCCTCATACAGAGTGTGGAGAACACTCATTTGTCTCTGATTTTTTAAACCTAGTCTCTTTCTTGGTCACCTGAAAATAGGTCACAGCAATTTCTCCAATTGTGGAATATGTGCTTCCAGAACCAGAATAAGCCTAGTGAAGTGTTGTGATTCCTTTTTGAGGATGAAAATTGTGAGATGTAATACTTTATTTTATATTTTAGAAGTATCCAGCAATGTTCTAGACTAGGGAATCCCTAGGAGACTGGTGGACTCACTGGTGTGATGGGCCCCTGATTCTTTATAGGATGGGTCCCCCATCCTCAGGAACTTTGAGGTCTTACCAAAGACTTTGATGTACTTCCACCTCTTTCTCGTCTTGTTCAAATAAATCAATGTCAGCAATCTAATGCATCATTGTGAGGATCTGTACAACATGTGAATGGTCCAGTTTCTTCTATGAAGAAGAGTAAAAAGAGCTTTGGGGGAACAATTTAAATGTACTATTGTCCACTCTATGTGAGTGTGAACAGCATCTGATACTCTGTATGCCAACTGATAGTTATGGAAAAGTGTGCATTCACCAGATCTATGACTCTCTACTATTTAACTGAAATAGTGTTAATTAATGTGCTCTAGAAACTATACCACATCAGGCAGAACAGCTTCGATTGGGATACTGCTCGTCTGAGGTTATAATTGTCCACCTTCATCTGGCAGGATCCATGTGCTTTGGTGGTTGTTGTTGGCAGTTTTTGTTTAGAAGCCAGATTGATGAATGGATTGCCGGCCTGTTGGGGACTGATACCAATGCATCATTAAGGGTAACCCTAATCTCTGCTATTTTCCCACAATAATAATATTTTGTAAATTTCTATCTTGAAGAATATGGAACAAGACATGGTTCCAGAGGCTTTCTGTTGCCTTCTCAGGTACCCATAGTCTTACTTCTTGGCCTACTTCACCAGGCCAATAAGTAAGTATGGAGATTCTCCTGGCAGTTAAGGGAGTATGTCCCCTGGGTGATTCTATGGACCCAATAGATCTGCTGTAAGCTGAACCTCTAGCAGATGGGATATCCAGTTATCCCCACTGTAATGGAGTGCGTGGTGATGCTCTTGGTTCATGAGTAGGAATGTCACTTGAACCATGTATTCAATAATACTCAAAATATCTGGATAGTTCCTCTTCTCCGAGGTATGGTCCATTAAATGACCCAGAGGTCACTTTGGAGCAGCAGTGGGGGAATCATTAGCAAGTCTGTTGACCAAGTGGTGACTTCCTCACAGAGTTTAAGGCCTAAATTTCAGTTAAAAGCTTCAAGGTGGGCACCTGGATGACTCAGTTGGTTAAGTGGCTGCCTTTGGCTCAGGTCATGATCCCAGGGTCCTGGGATGGATCCCAGCATTGGGCTCACAGCTCAGCAGGGAGTCTGCTTCTCCCTCTCCCTCTGCCTGCCACTCCCCCTGCATGTGTGCTCTCTCTCTCTCATAAAAATAAATAAATAAATAAATAAATAAATAAATAAATAAATAAATAAATAAGATCTTTAAAAAAAAAAGCTTAGGGGCACCTGGATGGCTCAATTCATTAAGCATCTGCCTTCGGCTCAGGTCATGATCCTGGAGTCCTTGGATCAAGTCCCGAGTAGGGCTCCTTGCTCAGCGGGGACTCTGCATCTTCATCTCACCTCTCATACTCTTTCTCTCTCTCTCAAATAAATTAATAAATAAATCTAAAAGTAAAATAAAATAAAATAAATGAAAAATTTAAAAAATCTTCAAGTCATGGAAAATGGCTTGAATCAATAATCTGGGCAATAAAACATATTATTTTATTGGGGTGGCTACACCTTGTCCCTTGTACATCCATTCTTTATCTTTCAGTTGCATAGACTGACAGCATCCTCAGTGGCTACTATCTGCCCTGTAACCTGGAACGCTGCATTCTCTGTGTTAGTCCTCTCTGACTGCTGCTCTTTGCCATAATTTTATCCACCCTCTTCTAATTAGAACATTTTTCTGCCCTCTAATTTTTAGCAAACATAAGATTCCTGTTGCTATCAGAGGGAACAACTCAGTAATGGATTCCTACTATGAGCCCTGGTCAAGCAAGGACTACATGAGTGAGCAACGAGGTCAATGGGAACAGAGGAACCAAGGATGCTGTTTATACTATGAGCACGTCTGTGAAAGGCTCAACATCCTCAAAACTAAAAACCCGTCAGGGAGCAGGTGAGTCGCAACTAGCAAACCTGTCCATGTATTCACTCTCATGATTCCAGAAGTGCCTGAGAAAATATTTTGCAATGCACGCAACATGTGCTGTGGACCAAGACCAGGTAGGGCATGCAGAGACAGGGTTGTCACAGACAGGTACCGATTACCAAAATATCTCAGAAGGTGAAAACTCTCAAAGCAGGATGAGGAGGGGAACAGTGAGTCAGCCAACGGGAGGCACATGGGTCCAGGGGAGATGAGCCATGAGGGTTTGTCTCACTACCCCTGCGGTCACACTGTGGGTAGGTGAAACTGCTCCCACTGCCATGGTGTGTTGAACATTTGGAGTCCTTATCATCTTCTTCCTGGATATTCTGGATGTTCAGGTATCAGACTAGGTCAGAGCTGGACCTGAGAAGCATGGATTATGGAGGGAAAGTCCTAGAAATGACATAGTGGAGGAGAGAGAGGAGGGAAGGGCAGGGGGGCTTCTGTCTGGACAGGAGGCATCTGTCCCTGGGATACATGGACTGGGGTTGTTCTGTAATCCACAGACTTCAGTTCTTTCTGTCAGTTTTTTCTTCAGCTCTTCCCTCTTAGGCCATTCTCCATGAATTAGAAATGCAGAATCTCAGGCCTTTCTCCAGACTCCAAGGAATCCAAACCCAAATTTTATAAGATTCCAGATGGTTCATATTGATGAGGTTGTGGGATATTCGTGAGGTTCAGCGGGGTGGAGTCCAGGGCCCACAACCAAGAAAGAATTCTTGAGATTCTTTTGGTGCAAAATGATGGTTTATTAAAGCACAGGGACAGGACCCGGGGGCAGAAAGAGCTGCTGCCACGGGTTGTGAGGGGTGGCTGATTATCTACTATGGGGTTGGTAAGGAGGTAAGGAAAAAGGGAGGTTTCAAGAAAATACTTTCATATGTTAAAGACGACTCACAGGATACCGGAGGCCTTGCTCTTGTCAAGTTAAAGTTGTTTACCCCTCTAGTAAGGCGTTAACATGAAGATAGTTGGGAACTTCCTGAATTCCTGGAAGTGTCTGTCTATGGCCTGCAGGTTATAAAGACATTTAATTGTATTTACATTCCCTTCTGGAAGCTCGGTTATTGATAGAAATGCTTTGTTCTTGTAAACTGCTAAGACATTGGTAAACTGAGGGAGACTCAAGTCTTGCAGGATTGTGGTGTCTATAGGTTAACTATTTCTTTTTCCTTTAGGGCAGCCAGGAGTGCCTGAGGAATGTCACCTACATCCCATGGTTGGGGGGTGTTGTGGGGTGTCAGTTTCTGCTTCGTCCTCAGCTTGCCTTCTGTTCCCTTGTCAATATGCATGTTAAAGTTTGAGACTGACTGATTTAACACATGTAGAAAGGCCACACTTTGTTTTTGGTGACTGACGGCTTTTCACGTTTCAGTCTGTTCAGTTTTCTAATAAGCCTCTCCAGGACATGAACTCTCTGTTTTACCATTTTGTGCATTTCATGTCCAGAGTAATGTACACAGGGTTTCCCACTGAAGATAGTAGGCATCTCCCTTTTCTCTCTATCTAGATGCATTCTAATACAAGAAGATAATCTTCACAACTTTAAAACGTCAGAGTCCTTAGCACTGGTAATCAATTGGAACCACCTCATGGCTGTTTATATTTTTAATGAAGTTTTTAAAGTACTATTAAGCAGGAATTGTATATTTATAGACTTTTAAACTCAGGATAAATTACTTGTAGTAACCTTCCATGACACTAGCCGTGCTCAAAACATGAGCAAAATTATGAAATGTCATAAAAACTATGATCACAATTGTGTAACAATTAAAAACCCGTTGGGAAGAAAGTGTTCAAATTCAGAAATATATTAACCATTTGATGTTTAGGTTCCTAGTGATGAGGGAACAGAAGGCAAGCTGAGGACAAAGCAGAAGCTGACACCCCGCAACCCCCCCCCCCCCCCCATGTATGCAACATTCCTCGGCACTCCTGGCTGCCCTAAAACGAAGGAAAGGAAAAAAAAAACAAATGATTAACTGACAGAGATCACAATCCTGGGAGGCCTGGGTCTCCCTCAGTTTACACGTGTCCTAGTGATTTACAAGGAAGAAGCTTTCTTATCAATAGACTAACTTCCAGAGACCCGTAATTCAGTTTCCTGAAGCCCTAACATTACCTTCCCTTCCATAAAATTGAGGGAAGCTGAGGCAGAAAGAAATGTAAATAAAACGGAATTTCTTTCTGGACCTGCAGTCCATTAATAAGGGCACGTGATAGGAGGAAAGTAACATTCTCCAGGGAAGCTCCCAACTGTCTTACTATTAACACTTGCTAGAGGGGTCAACAACCTTAACTTGACAATAGCAAGGCCTCTGGTATCCTGTGAGTCTTTAACATGAAAGTATTTTCTCAACCTCCCTTTTTTTCCTCACCTCCCCCAACCCCATGGTATATAACAACCACCTCTCACAACCCGGGGCAGCAGCTCTTTCTGCCCACGGGTCCTGTCCCCGTGCCTTAATAAACGATTTTGCACCAAAGACGCCTCAAGAATTCTTTCTTGGTCGTCGTCTCCGGACTCGACCCCACTGAACCTCACGTATATTCTACGAACTCGTCACTAGGGCTGCCATTAACAAAGTATACAAACTGAGTGGCTTAAGTGAAAAGTTACAGTCTCACAGGTCTGGAGGCTAAAAGCCCCAGATCCATGGGGTGGGGCCATGTTCCCTCTGAAACCTGTAGGGGAATCTTGCCCTGCCTCCCCCTGACTACTAGTGGTTGGAGTGCAATTTTTGGCATTCCCTGGGTGCAGCTGCAAACTGCACACTCTGCCTCCAGCTTCCCACCGGGCCCTCCTTGTCTCCATGTGGCTGTCCTGTTATAAGCACAACACTCATACTGGACTAGGAGGCCACCTTCCTCCAGTATCGCCTCATCTTAACGCATTACATCTCTGACAACCCTATTTTCCGATCAGGACACATTGTTAGGCCCTGAGGGCTACAACTTCAACATATGTTCTTTGGGAAGATGCAATTTATCCCAGAGTATTAAGGAAGAGGAATCCTTCCAAAAATGTGTATAATTTTTAATATTTAAAAGAAGTATAGAATATACTTACATTGCATTAAAATGCAACCTAATAAAATAAACTTTGTTATTTTTTAAAACTATTGGGGGGGTATTTATTTATTTAAGTAATCTCTGTGGGGCTTAAACTCAGACCATAAAATCAAGGGTCCCACCCTCTTCTGACTGAGCCAGCCAAGCGCACCGTGAAACTTTAGAAATACACTAAATGAGGGTTTCCTCTGTTCTTACCTGACAAGGAATATTGAAGATGTTCCTTTTTTCTGGAGGAAATGTGTTTTACCTCAAATTTTAGTTCTGATCCAGGGACATGTGGATCCTTGTCTAATACAAAGTAACTGAAATCTGCTTTTTGTGGACCACTTCCTCCCAAGACTTTCGTATATTTACTCCACTTTAGGACTCAAACAGGGATGGGAAGCAATTCAGACACTTTGTATCTCTGTCTCTCTAAGGATGGTCAACATTTAGGCTGCTCTGCCCGTGAGAGCTCAGGTGTCTGGCCATGCATGCCAACCTCACGTGATCTTATTTGTACCCACACACTGTGAAGCAAAAGTTTATGTCTTCCTTCCTCATCTGGGTCTCTCACTGTGCCTCCCATCGCCGTATTGTAGGAAGCAGTGGTACTCGGCCTCGTCCTCAGGCTGGGCCCCTGTGAGGGTCAGGACAGCTTTGCCCCCAAGGAGGGAGCCTGAGAATCGGGCAGGGGTCCAGGAGGGTTTGCTGTTTGTGTTGAAAATCAATGTCTTGGGGGATTGGCCAGGCTTCTGCTGGAACCAACATGGATAGTGAGCATTGCTGACCGCTCCATAGCTGGAGGCACAGGTGAGACTGACTGTCCCTCCTGGGGACACGGTCAGTGAGGGCTCCTGAGTCACCACAGCCTCAGAACTGGTCCCTGAAATGAAAATAGATGCATGTTAAGAATGTAGAATAAAGGCAGAGGGACCCTTCCAAAGTTTGGCCTCTGAAATCTCCTTGAACCTGGGCACTGGGTGAGGAGGGGGAGGAGGAGGAGAAGAGTCCAGCTCATGGTGTGGACTTCCCAAAGGTCCCCTGGCCTTACAGCTGGTGCTGGTCTCTGGGATGTGTCTTTTATGTCCTCCTGAGCTCCAGGATAAAGGGTGTGTTTCATGGTACATTATGCAAATAGGAGCCCACAAGGCCATTTGATTCTGGGTCCTAGGCCCAGCTTGTAGCTAAAATCCGAAGAGGAGGGCTGGGGCAGTTAAGAACTCTGAGTGTGTCCCCTGGGAGGAAGCAGCTGCTGGTAACTCTCACTCAGGCCGTGAGCACATGTGCAGGGCCCAGTCGGGTGGAACCATTTCAGTTGGTTTCAGGGCTCGCCAGCTCTGAGCAGGTGCACAGCGCCCCCTAGTGACGTCCTCAGGAGAGTAGTCACGGTTCGTGGGAATGACGCAGGCATGCAGCCCATTTGTGCTTTCAAGAAACACACAATAAACAGGTGTTACCTACTCCTGAGTCTCTCCAGAGAGTTTTCTTTTTCAATTTTATCTGTTGTATTTTTAAGGTCTATAATTTCCACTTGGTGTGTTTGGATGACTTCTATTTCAATTGCATATCTCTGTCTTTCCATGTGCTCCAGGAGTGTTTGTAGCTGCTTATCAGATGGATTTTCTGACTGTCGCCTGAAAATCTCTCTCCCATAATTTCAGCATGTGAGTGATGTCAGTGTTGGTGGCAGTCGATTCTCCTTTCTCGTTCAAGGTTTGATTTTCCTGGTTCCTGACCAGACAAGTGATCATTTTTACTGGATCCTGGATATTTTTGGATATTGTACCATGTAATGCTGGTACCCAATTACCTTCCTTCAACCGTCAGGTGATCCTCCCCTTAAGGAGCAGCGGGAGGTCAGGGGTTGTATGTCAGTTTCCCAGGGGAGTGGACCACTCACTCCCAGAGCTCTGCTGTAAGAGTGTCACCTCCTGTGCCCGACGAGGGGGTGGGGGTGTCGTGGGACAAGCTCTGAGCTGGGCTCTGCTGACCCTGGGAGGGATGCCCAGGCCTGAATGGAGGTGCAGAGGATGGATGCTCAGCAAGTCCAGGGCTCTGTGCCCTCCCTGACACCAGGGAGGGGAGGGCTCAACTGCAGGCCAGCTCCCCTGCCTCCCAGCCCCTTATTCAGTGTGTTAATGCCAGGTGGGGGTCCAGGGTCCACTTTTCACTGGCCCCATAGTCACCACCAGGGGTACAGGAGTGCAGACCAGCTCTGCCATATAGCACCCCGTTCAGTATCCCTGCTGAGGGAGGGGCTTCAGCTGAGCTTCCCAGGACTTGCCAGAATGCTAAGTAGCCCACTGGCCCCGCCTTGCCCAGGCTTGGTGATGCTCCTGTGGGACGGAGGCTCAGCTCTCCACTGAGATCACTGCCACTACACAAGGTGGGCAATGGGACACTGCCCTTTTCTGCCAGGAGGGGAGGGACACGAGGTGTCTGCTCAGCACTGCTGAGAGCCCTGCATGAGGGCGCAGTTTGGGGCTTCATTAGTGTGTGCAGGCAGGTGATGGGCAGGTTTGTCAAAAATATTTTGTCTGCTCAGGCCAACTTATATCCAGATCCCCTGACCATGGGGGTTGGCCTTTTTAGAGTTTTGGTGGATTTTATTATTTTTCCCCCCATTCTGGCCCTCTGGGTGATTCTTGGTTGGAGACTCCTGCCGCGTCTTGTCTTACATGTGGGGGAGGTAATAGAAGAAAAGAAACCCAGGGAACTCACTGCTGTGTTTTCCTCAACAGTTGAGGTTTGTAGAATGTCTTCCCTCCACCTTCTGGAGTCTTCCCATATTTGTTTGTATTTCGTCCGGAAATGTTTAGTTGGAAATGAGAGGACCTGGTTGATTGGGAGCATTCCTCTTGTTCGGAACTGGGGATCCTTGTGGTGTCTGCTCTGAATGGTTTCCTCCAGTGCGAGGAAGGTGGAGATCCAGCTTAGCTGCTGCTGTGGAAGTGATTTATCCTGGTCCCCAAGCTATAGAAATAACAGATAGGTAATTTGAACATTATTTTTACATTATTCTTCACAGAATAATAAAAACAAAATGCATTACATGAGCAAGCGTTGGGTGTGAAAAGTTTTACAGGCAGTGCTGGGACCCAGTACAGCATAAATGTTGGGCTTTGATCTCCTAAACATGGAAGAGAAAACAGGATATATTTTTATTCTTTTTTTCCCCACGTGTTTGTGTGTTGAACTTTTTATTCTGTAATAATTTTACATTGACAGAAAAAATGCAAAGATAGTACAAAGATCTCTTATATTCTGATTATTCTTTTTTTTAAAAAGATTTATTTATTTATTTGACATAGAGACAGCCAGCAAGAGAGGGAACACAAGCAGTGGGAGTGGGAGAGGAAGAAGCAGGCTCCCAGCAGAACAGCCTGATGTGGGGCTTGATCCCAGAACGCTGGGATCACGTCCTGAGCTGAAGGCAGACGCTTAACGACTGCGCCACCCAGGCGCCCCTACCCTGATTATTCTAACGATAACATCGTGCATGACCATGGCATATTTATGAAAACAAGAACTGAACAGTGGTCCAATGATATTAAGGAAATTGCAGACTTTATCCAGATTTCACAAGTTTTTGCCACTACTGTCATTCTTTGTTCCGGGATCCAGTCCAAGTAACCACACTGCATTTATTCTTCATGACATACTGAAATCCTCCAATGTGTAAGGTTTTCAATCTTTCTTTGTTTTTCTTGACTTGGGGAGTTTTGCCTAACCGCCCATCCCCAACATCACAACTGAAGGCTCAGGTACCCAGCAAGGCTTCCAGGCCGGCTCTGTGCCTGAATTTCTTCTTTGACTTGGATCCTCACACAGCATCTCACATTCTAGTGCTTTGTCCCTGGACTCAGTGAGCCTCTGCCAGCCCTGAGGACAGGAGCCTGGGAGGGAAGAGAGGGTCTCTGCTCTGACCCCTGAAATGGAAGAGGCCATGCTGTGGAGGACTCTCCCCCTGCTGGGATGGTCCTCAGACTCTGACCAAGAGACCTAAAAAAGTTGGGTTGCTGTTTAAAGAGGAAAAAACAAAACAAAACAAAAACACCAGCTCAACAGGCTCTGATTATTACAACATGGACCACCAGGCAAAATTTTTGTATCATCATGGGGTTTGTGTTGTCTTTTGTTTTTCTTTCTCCAGAGTTCACAAAAGTTGTATAGGAAACTGGGAGGAAGGACATTGTGATGCAGAAGCTACTTCCAAGTACAGTCAGTATGAATTCAGGGTATTTTAAATTGTAAGAGAGTCAGCATCCATGGTCCCGAGCAGGCTCCGGTGTTTGTCCCAGTTCCGCATCTGTGGGTGTCACTGTGACCAGCACCACTGTGCCAGAATGCACAGTAATAATCGGTCTCCTTCTCAAGCTGCAGCCCAAAGATGAGCAGGACCCCTGCATTGGCCGACACATCTTTGGACCCAGAGAAGCAGCTGGGAACCCGGAACCCTGGTATTTATCTGAGTCTGAGTAGAACCTCAGCAGATACTGGGGAGGGCTCCCTGGCTGCTGCCGGAACCAGTATACACTGAAGCCACTGCTCAGGGTGCAGGTGAGTCTGACGGATGATCCCAGAGATACAGAGAGGGAGGACGGCTGGGTCAGCACAGGCTGGGACAGGGAACCTGCAAACACAGACACTATGGATAATGGGGCAGAGGCCAGGGCAAAGCTTCTCAGGATCTAAGCCACAGGGCCAGATACCAACTGGAGGGCTTCCCTGTGTCCCTGAGGTCTGTCCCAATCTGTGCAGTGAGAGAACAAGGAGGACAGGAGTCCAGGCCACAGTGACACACACCCTGGTCCCCACAGTTGGCTGGGCTGACCCAGACCTCCTTTTCTCCTCCACCCTCTTCCACAGGAGGGGCTGTCCCTGCAAATGGGCTCCATCCAGTGACTTCCCAGCCTCTCCCTGATCCCTGGTGCTGGAGCTCAGCTCACACCACACACTGGGGAGGATGGAGGTGGCTTCAGCCCTGGGGAGAGCCCTGGGAGGAAGCACCTGCTGAGACCACACACAGGTCCCTGCTCAGGGGACTCTGCCAGGGCTGAGAGGACACAGCTGCTGCATCCACATCAGGGAGCACAGGATGTGGCCTCCAAGCCCAGGCTCCTTTGCTTGAATGGTCCTCACTACACAGCTGTGTAAGGACCACAGGGCAGTCCCACAGCATCCCCTGCTGGTCACAGTACACACTCACGGAGGCCCTAAGGCCTGAGAGCCCAGCTGGTTTCTGCAGCTCACCAGGTCTGGATCGATATTCACATCAGTGGTCTGATTCATACAAAGTGTGTCCCATAGTGCTGCCCATGAATACTGTTGCATGTTGCACTCTTGGGAGGAGTCCTGGGTTATGGGAGATGCAAACATTTACCTAAATTAAAACTTCAGTTTCTGGCAACCCAGAGAAGATCACTGCTCCCATCATCTTTCTCCATTGGTCTGGGATTTAAAATATGTATGTTTTCAGCCTTGTAATACACCTGTGCACTAATGAATCATTGAACACTACATCAAAAACTAATGATCCAGTGGCTAACTGAACATAAAAAAACCCCACAAACCCCAAAAAACTCCTGTGCACTAAAGCAAGGGATTCCAACTCTCTTATAAATTGAGTTTTATTTTAATTATCTACTTTTCACCTAATTTCATCCTCTTACTAATTTACAAAGTAAAGGAAAAAGAATGAATTGATCAAGTAAAATATCATTTTTTATTTTATAGATCGTGCAGTTGGTGTCTTGTCTAAACATGTTTATACAAACTCTAGATCCGAAGATTCTCTCCTGTTTTCTTCTATATATATATATATATATATAGCTTTATATTCTACGGTTATGTCAATGACTGTTTAGTAAATTTTTTCATAAAGTGAGAATTTTAGGTGAGAGATTCGTTTCCCCCTATGGATAGCCAGTAGTTCTATGGCCATTTCTCCAGGAGGCAATCCTCCCTCCTCTGAAAGACTTTTGCAACTTTGTCAAAAGTACTTGTCCATACTTTCTTGGGTCCATTTCTGGGTTTTCTGTTTTGTTCCATTGACCAGTGTGTCTACCCTCCATCCATACCACTCTATCTTGTTGTAATAGGGGTTGAATTAGACTTTATACAATCTGGGAAGAGTTGATGTCTTTACTATTGAGTCTTCTCATCCATGAACAGAACCCGTCTCTCTATTTTTAAAATCCACTTCGATTATATGTACCAGCATTTCAGCATCCATGGCTCTACATGTTTTATTAAATATGCACCTAAAGATTGCATTGTTGAGTGGTTTTAATGGTATAATTCATTTTAGTTTTCACATGTTTATTGCCAGTGTATACACATCTAAATGATCTTCCTAGGGGCGTCTGGGTGGCTCAGTTGGTTATGCATCTGCCTTCGGCTCAGGTCATGATCCCAGGGTCCTGGGACTGAGCCCTGCATGGGGCTCCCTGCTCAGCGGGGAGTCTGCTTCTCCCTCTGCTTCTGCTGCAGCTCCCCCTGCTTGGGCTCTCTCTCTCTCTCTGACAAATAAATAAATAAATATAAATAAATAAATAAATAAATAAATAAATAAATAAATAAATAAAATCTTAAAAAAAAAAAAGAAAAGCAATCACAACTCAATCAATCCAGGAAAAGCTCTTTACCACCCCTCACCCTCAACAACTGCACACCTGTCTCAGGAACAGGCTATTAATAAAGCTACCTCTTTACCTAAGAAACCTATCTGCATAACAGGGCAACCTTTGTTTTCTAAACATCTCCTTTCACCTTCCTGCTGAGGGTCCTCCTCTCCTTTGTATACCCTGACCCCTGCCCTCCTTAGCTCAGGTTGCCAGATAAGCCTCACGTTGCCCGACTATCTTTGGGAAGTTTGTGTCTGTGTGTATTCCCCATCATTATGAAATTAAATTTGATTTTTTTTCTGTTAATCTGTCCCATGTCATTTTGATTCTTGGTCCAGCTAGAAGGATCTTTGATGACAGAGAAAATACTTCCTCCGTGGCAGTTGGTGTAGTGGGCAGGACACGTCAACTGCTGGACACATTTCACCTGTATGCTACAGCGGAGATCCTGGAACATCTGACGTACAGCCAGTAGAAGGTAAGTCTTCCTACCATGTCGGCTTCCTGGAATCTCTGTCTGTGGAGTCTGATGGAGCGGGAGTGGTGAGAGGATTTTTCCTTTTCTTAATTTAGATTTCCAGGAGGAGGGGCGCCTGGGTGGCTCAGTCATTAAGCATCTGCCTTTCGGCTCAGGGCGTGATCCTGACGTTCTGGGATCGAGCCCCACATCAGGCTCCTCCGCTGGGAGCCTGCTTCTTCCTCTCCCACTCCCCCTGCTGTGTTCCCTCTCTCGCTGGCTGTCTCTCTCTCTGTCAAATAAATAAATAAAATCTTAAAAAAAAAAAAAGATTTCCAGGAGGAAATATTGTGGAATTAGTTCCTTGGGCTTAGTGACAGTTTGGTTGAATTTGCTAGATAACTCTTTGGTTATTGATCCATCTCCTCCCAGAGTTGGTCTTTGTTTTCCTTTGCCTGTGTCTTATGTCATGTGTCCTAAAAAGGCATTTCATGATGCACTGGATGTAATACACAAGTAATGAATCATGGATCTTTACATAAAAAACTTGGGATATACTGTTAAATTGTGTACTCAGATAAAAGGCTTTCATCGATGTACGCTATTCAGACTTTTCAAAAGCATAAATCTTGTTTTTAAAATTTTTTAGTTAAATTCAATTAATTAACATGTAATGTATTATTGGTTCAGAGGTACACGCCCGTGATTCACCAGTCTTATATGATACCCAGTGCTCATTACAACACATGCCGTCCTTAATGTCCATCACCCAGTTATCCCATCCCTCCACCGCTCTCCCCTCTAGCCACCCTGAGTTTGTTTCCTATGATTAAGAATCTCTTATGGTTTGTCTCCCTCTCTGTTTTCATCTTGTTTTATTTTTTTGCTTTCTTCCCCTATGATCTTCTGTTTTGTTTCTTAAATTTCACATATCAGTGTGATCATATGATAAAATTCTTTCTCTGATTGACTTATTTTGCTTAGCATAATGCCCTCTAGTTCCATCCACATCATTGCAAATGGCAAGACTTCATATTTTTGATGGCTGAGCTATACATTATATATACAAACCACAACTTTATCCGTTCATCGGTCGATGGACATCTGGGCTCTTTCCATAGTTTGGCTATTGTGGACATTGCTGCTCTAAACATTGGGGTGCAGACACCCCTTTGGATCATTACATTTGTATCTTGGGGGTAAATATCCAGTAGTGCAATTGCTGGGTCGTAGGGTAGCTCTATTTTCAACTTTTTGAGGAACCTCCTTACTGTTTTCCAGAATGGCTGCACTAGCTTGCATTCCCACCAAAGAGTATAAGAGCATTACCCTTTTTCTGCATCCTTGCCAACATCTGTCATTTCCTGACTTGTTAATTTTAGCCATTCTGCCTGGTGTGAGGTGGTATCTCATTGTGGTTTTGATTTGTATTTCCCTGATGCTGAGTGATGTTGAACATTTTTTCATGTGTCTATTGGCCATTTGTATGTCTTCTTTGGAGAAATGTCTGTTCATGTCTTCTGTCCACTTCTTGATTGGATTATTTGTTTTTGGGGTGTAGAGTTTGATAAGTTCTTTATAGATCTTGGTTACTAGCCCTTTATCTGATATGCCATTTGCAAATATCTTTTCTCATTCTTTTGGTTGTCTTTTAGTTTGTCAATGTTTCCTTTGCTGTGCAAAAGCTTTTTGTCTTGTTGAAGTCCAAAAGTTCATTTTGCCTTTATTTCCCTTGCCTTTGAAGATGTGTCTAGCAAGAAGTTGCTGCGGCTGAGGTCTGAGAGGTTGCTGCCTATGTTCTCCTCTAGGATTTTGATGGATTCCTGCCTCACATCGAGGTCTTTCATCCATTTGGAGTTGATCTTTGTGTATGGTGTGAGAGACTGGTCAAGTTTCATTGTTTTGCATGTAGCTGTCCAATTTACCCAGCTCCATTTATTGAAGAGACTGTCTTTTTTCCACCGGATGTTTTCTCCTGCTTTGTCAAAGATTAGTTGCCCAAAGAGCTGAGGGTCCATTTCTGGGTTCTCTATTCTGTTCCATTGGTCTATGTGTCTGTTTTTGTGCCAGTACCATGCTGTTTTTGTGATCACAGCTTTGTAGTACAGCTCGAAATCCAGCATTGTGATGCCCCCAGCTTTGTTTTTCCTTTTCAACAGTTCCTTGGAGATTCGGGGCCTTTTCTGGTTCCACACAAATTTAAGGACTATTTGTTCCAGTTCCTTGAAAAATGTCATCGGTATTTTGATCGGGATACCATTGAAAGTGTAGATTGCTCTGGGTAGCATGGACATTTTAACTAGGTTAATTCTTCCGATCCACGAGCATGGAATATTGTTCCATCTTTTTGTGTCTTCCTCAATGTCTTTCAAGAGTGATTTATAGTTTCTAGAATATAGGTCCTTTACGTCTCTGGTGAAGTTAATTCCAAGGTAACGTATGGTTTTTGGTGCTTTTGTAAATGGGATGGATTCCCTAATTTCTCTTTCTTCAGTCTCATTATTCATGTATAGAAATGCAACTGATTTCTGAGCATTGATTTTGTGTCCCGCCACATTACTGAATTGCTCTATAACTTCTAATAGTTTGGGAGTGGATTCTTTTGGGTTTTCCATATAGAGTATCATGTCATCTGCGAAGAGAGACAGTTTGACTTCTTCTTTGCTGATTTGGATACCTTTGATCCCTTTTTGTTGTCTGATTGCTGTTGCAAGGACTTCTAGTACTATGTTGAATAATAATGGTGGGAGTGGGCATCCTTGTCGTGTTCCTGATCTTAAGGGAAAGGCTTCCAGCTTTTCCCCATTGAAAATAATATTTGCTGTAGGCTTTTCATAGATAGCTTTCATGATCTTGAGAAATGTACCATCTATTCCTACACTCTGAAGGGTTTTAATCAGGAAAGGATGCTGTATTTTGTCAAATGCTTTTTCTGCAGCTATTGAGAGAATCTCATGATTTTTGAATTATTCTTTCTGGATAACATCTAAGACACTGATAGATTTGCGCATGTTGTACCACCCTTGCATCCCAGGAATGAATCCCACTTGGTCATGATGGATAATCCTTTTAATGTACAGTTGGATTCTATTAGCCAGGATCTTGTTGAGGATTTTGGCGTCCATATTTATTAGGGAAATCGGTCTGTAATTCTCCTTTTTGTTGGGTTCTTTGCCTGGTTTGGGGACAAGGTAATATTGGCCTCATAGAATGAGTTTGGTAGCTTTCCTTCTGTTTCTATTTTTTGAAATAGCTTTAGGATAGAATGTTTGGTAGAATTCCCCAGGAAAACCATCCGGGCCTGGAGTTTTATTTTTTGGAGGATTGTTTATCACTGACTCAATCTCTTCATAATTAATTGACCTGTTTAAAAAATCAGTTTCTTCCTGTTTCAGTCTTGGTAGTTTATGGGTTTCCAGGAAGGCCTCCATCTCTTCCAGATTGCTTAATTTATTGGCATAAAGCTGTTGATAAAAGTTTCTAATAATCCTTCCAATTTCATTGGTGTTGGTTGTGACCTCTCCTTTTTCATTCATAATTTTATTAATTTGGGTCCTTTCTCTATTCTTTTGGATAAGTCTTGCCAGAGGTCTGTCAATTTTATTAATTCTCTCAAAGAACCAGCTTCTAGTTCTGTTCATCTGTTCTAACGTACTCCTGGTTTCTAATTCATTAATTGCTGCTAATCTTGGTCAACTGCTTCCTCGTGAGTGTATTAGGCCTGTCCCTCTGTTGCTGTTCCAGCTTCTTGAGGTGAGAATATAGAAACTGCGTTTTAGATTTTTCTATTCTTTTGAGTGAGGCTTGGATGGCTATGTATTTCTCCCTTAGTACTGCCTTTGCAGTATCCCATAGGTTTTGGACCATTGTGTTTTCATTCTCGTTGGTCTCCATAAATTGTTTAAGTTGATTTTTTATTTCCTGTTTTATCGAATCATTCATGAGCAGGATGGTTCTTAGTCTCCAAGTGTTTGAGTTTCTTCCAAATTTTTCCTTGTGGTTGAGTTCCAATTTCAAAGCATTGTGGTCTGAGAATATGCAGGGGATGATTTCAGTCTTTTGGTATCGGTTGAGACCTGTTTTGTGTCCCAGAACATGGTCTATTCTTGAGAATGTTCCATGGGCATTAGAATAGAATGAGTATTCTTTGGTTCTGGGGTGTAGTGTTCTATATCTATGAGGTCCAACTTTTCGAGTATGGCATTCAAAGCCCTTGTTTCTTTGTTGATTTTCTGCATGGGTGTTCTATTTATTTCTGATAGTAGAGTGTTGAGGTCCCCTACTATTAATGTATTTTTATCTATATGTCTCTTTATTCTGGTTAAGAGTTGGCTTGTGTATCTTGCTGCTCCCCTGTTGGGGGCATATATATTTATAATTGTCATATCCACTTGTTGGATACATCCTTTAAGAATAATATAGTGCCCTTCTGTGTCTCTAACTATAATCTTTAGTTTAAAATCCAATCTGTCTGATATGAGAATTGCTACCCCAGATTTCTTTTGAGGTCCATTGGCGTGAAAGATGGTATTCCATCCCTTTACTTTCAGTCTGGATGTATCTTAAGTTCAAATATTAGTCTCTTGTAGACAGCTAATGTATGGGTCATGTCTTTTAATCCAATCTGCAGCCCTGAGGCATTTTATGGGAGCATTTAGGCCATTTACATTGAGACTGATTATTGAGAGTTATGATTTTAATGATGCCATATTGCCAGTAAAGTCTTTGTTTCTATCATACAGAGTAGATTTTAAACTAAAGACTGTAGTTACACTATATTATTCTTAAAGGATGTATCCAACAATTGGATATGACAATTATAAATATCTATGCCTCCAACAGGAAGCAGCTAGATACATAAGCCACTCTTAAGCAGAATAAAGAGACATATAGATAAAAATATGTTAATAATAGGGGACCTCAACACTCCACTATCAGCAATAGACAGATCACCTAAGCAGAAAATCAACAAAGATATAAGAGCTTTGAATGACATTCTGAAACAGATGGATTTTATAGATGTATACAGAACCCTACACCCCAAAACATCAGAATACTCATTCTTCTCTAATGCACATGGAACTTTCTCCAGAATAGACCATATCCTGGGTCACAAAACAGGTCTCAACCAATACCAAAAGACTGAGGCTATTCTCTGCATATCCCCAACCACAATGCTTTGAAACTGGAACTCAATCACAAGGAAAAATTTGGAAGAAACTCAAACACTTGGTATCTAAGAACCATCCTGCTCAAGAATGATTGGGTAAACCATGAAATTAAAAATCAGTTTAAATAATTTTTGGAGACTAACGAGAATGGAAACACATGGGTCCAAAACCTATGAGAAACTGAAAAGGTGGTCCTAAGGGGAAAATACATAGCCATCCAAGACTCACTCAAAAGGATAGAAAAATCTAAAATGCAGTTTTTGCATAATCACCTCAAGAAGCTGGAGCTGGAACAAAAGAACAGGCCTAACCCATACACAAGAAAGCAGTTGATCAAGATTAGAGCTGACATCAATTAATTAGAAACCAGGAGCACATTAGAGCAGATCAACAGAACTAGAAGTTGGTTCCTTGAAAGAATAAATAAGATCGATAAACCACTGGCAAGACTTATTCAGAAGAATAGAGAAAGCACCCGAATTAATAAAATTATAAATGAAAGGGGAGAGATGACAACCAACACCAATGAAATAGGAAGGATCATTAGAAACTTTTATCAACAGCTTTATGCCAATAAGTTAAACAACCTGGAAGAAATGGATGCCTTCCTGGAAACCAATAAACTACCAACACTAAAATAGGAAGAAAGTGATTATTTAAAGAGACTGATTAATTATGAAGAGATTGAAGCAGTGAGCAAAAACCTCCCCAAAAACAGAGTCCAGGGCATAACAGTTTCCTCGGGGAATTCTACCAAACATTCAAAGAAGAAATAATGCCTATTTTCTTGAAGCTGTTTCAAAAAATAGAAACAGAAAACTACCAAACTCATTCTTGAGGGCAGTTTTACCTTGATCCCCAAACCAGGCAAAGTCCCCATCAAAGAGGAGAATAACAGACCGATATCCTTGATGAATATGGACGCCAAAATTCTCAACAAGATCCTAGCTAATAGGATCCAACAGTACATTAAAAGGATTATCCATCATGACCAAGTGGGATTCATCCTGGGATGCAAGGGTGGTTCAACATTCACAAATCGATCAGTGTGATGGATCATATCAACAGGAAGAGACAAGAACCATATGAGCCTCTCAACTGATGCAGAAAAAGCTTTTGACAAAATACAGCATCCTTTCCTGATTAAAACCCTTCAGAGTATAGGAATAGAGGGTACATTCCTCAATTTCATAAAAACCATCTATGAGAAGCCTATGGTGAATATCATTCTCAAAGGGGAAAAGCTAAAAGCCTTTCCCTTAAGATCAGGAACATGACAAGGATGCCCACTCTCGCCATTATTATTCAACATAGTACTAGAAGTCCTTGCACCAGCAATCAGACAACAAAAAGGGATAAAAGGTATCCAAATTGGCAAAGAGGAAGTCAAAATGTGTTTCTTTGCAGATGACATGATACTCTATATGGAAAACCCAAAAGAATCCACTCCCAAACTACTAGAAGTTATAGAGCAATTCAGTAATGTTGCGGGATATAAAATCGATGCTGAGAAAAGAGTTGCATTTCTATACACGAACAATGATACTGAAGAAAGAGAAATTAGGGAATCCATCCCATTTACAATAGCACCAAATATCATATATTATCTTGGAATTTACTTAACCAGAGATGTAAAGTATCTATATTCTAGAAACTACAAATCACTCTTGAAAGACATTGAAGGAGACACAAAAAGATAGAAAAATATTCCATGCTCATGGATTGCAAGATAAACATAGTTAAATGTCTATGCTACCCAGAGCAATCTGCACTTTCAATGCCATCTTGAACAAAATACCAATGACATTTTTCAAAGAGCTGGAACAAACAGCCCTTAAATTTGTGTTGAACCAGAAAAGGCCCCGAATCACCAAGGAATTGTTGAAAAGGAAAAACAAAGCTGGGGGCATCACATTGCCAGATTTCAAGCTATGCTACAAAGCTGTGATCACCAAGACAGTATGGTACTGGCATAAAAGCAGACACATAGACCAACGGAACAGAATAGAGAACCCAGAAATGGACCCTTAGCTCTTTGGGCAACTAATCTTTGACAAAGCAGGAAAAAACATCCAGTGGAAAAAAGACAGTCTCGTCAACAAATGGTGCTGGGAAAATTGGACAAGTATATGCAAATGAATGAAACTTGACCACTCTCTCACACCATACACAAAGATCAACTCCAAATGGATGAAAGACCTCGATGTGAGGCAGGAATCCATCAAAATTCTAGAGGAGAACATAGGCTGCAACCTCTTTGACATTGTCCAGAGCAACTTTTTTCATGACACATCTCCAAACGCAAGAGAAACAGAAGAAAAATGAACTTGTGGGACTTCATCAAGATAACAAGCTTCTGCACAGCCAAGGAAACAGTCAAAAAAACTAAGAGGCAGCCCACTGAACGGGAGAAAATATTTGCAAATGATGCTACAGGTGAAAGACTGGTATCCAAGATCTACAAAGAACTTCTCAAACTCAATATGTGAGAAACAAATAAACAAATCATAAATGGGCAGAAGATATGAACAGACACTTTTCCAATGATGACATACAAATGGCTAACAGACACATCATAAAATGTTCAAAATCATTAGCCATCAGGGAAATTCAAATCAAAACCACACTAAGATACCACCTTACGCCAGTTAGAATGACAAAAATTGACAAGGCAAGAAACAACAATTGCTGGAGAGGATGTGGAGAAAGGGGATCCCTCCTACATTGTTGGTGGGAATGCAAGTTGGTACAGCCACTCTGGAAAACAGTGTGGAGGTCCCTTAGAAAGTTAAAAATTGAGCTACCCTATGACCTAGCCATTGCACTACTGGGTATTTACCCCAAAGATAGAGATGTAGTGAAGAGAAGGGCCATATGCACCCCAATGTTCATAGCAGCATTGTCCACAGTAGCTAAATAGTGGAAGGAACCGAGATGTCCTTCAACAGATGACTGGATTAAGAAGATGTGGTCCATATATACAATGGAATATTGCTCAGCTATCAGAAAGAATGAATTCTCAACATTTTCTGCAACATGGTCGGCACTGGAGGAGAGGATGCCAAGTGAAATAAGTCAACCCGAGAAAGACAATTATCATATGATTTCTCTCATCTATGGAACATAAGAACTAGGATGATCGGTAGGGGAAGAAAGGGATAAAGAAAGGGGGGTAATCAGAAGGGGGAATGAAGTATGAGAGACTATGGACTCTGAGAAACAAGCTGAGGTCTTCAGAGGGGAGGGGTGTGGGGGAATGGGATAGACTGGTGATGGGTAATAAGGAGGGCATGTATTGCATGGTGCACTGGGTGTTATCCACGACTAATGAATCATTGAACTTTACATCAGAAAGCAGGGATGTACTGTATGGTGACTAACATAATATAATAAAAAAACATTAAAATGATAAATAAATAAATAAAACAAATTCCTCATGAAAAGACATCTAAAGTAAAAGCAGTCAAATATATTTGCAATTTGGTACCATATTCTTTTCCACACTTATATGTAGTGCCTCAGCCAGGGCCTTCAGTAATGGGGTGCAGGACAATATTTTTCCACAAGATGAGGAACAGGAAAATGTGACTTTTAACTTCATTATTAGTCATCTCATTCTGCAAATAATATACAATGCAATTATACAAGGAAAATCACTGGTTGGATCTTAGCATAGATGGGAATAGACAGGTAGTCATTCCAAAGATGCAAATGCACAATTCAGCAATAGATGCTCCAGGGCTGGTGCCATCCAGATACAAGATATCTCCCCAACATGGACAAACAACAGGCATTCCTACTGATGGCTAATGAGAGGATGGCATAGCTCCGGAAACTTCTACAAATAGGTAAATGAATCCTCAGAAGTCAGGAGTGAGATGAGCACACTGGACCTGGAACTCCCAGTCCATGAACTTCAGAGCAAAGACATTCTGTGCCCCGACCTGATGGGGGATGTCCTTTCTGTGCGTTTTTGGACACATTGTCTAGAAAGGGTCTGACTTTGAGGACAGAGGGAAGGAGGATCTTCAACTCTCAGGTGGTGCCCTGGATGGACCTGGCCCCATGAGGGCAGCAGCAGGAGCAGCAGAAGCAGAAGCCACAGGCCAAGCTCCTTCTCCCAGCAGATGAGAAAGGGGTTCTGCTCCCAATAATCACAGGTCTGGGGTTCTGTGTGAGTCCTGAGAATGTTGTCACAGGAGGGGATGTGAGGAACAGCTCCATCCTCAGACCACAGCCCAGTGATGACTGGGAAGCCAGAGTTGCCAAACATGGAGCCAAAGAATGGGTCAGGACCCCCACAGGGTCTAACCATTATAATAGGTGAGGATTTGCGGGTTCATTCATGGGAGCTGTTGGTACCAGGACACATACTGTACACCCGTGATGTGTCATGTCTCACACAAGCCTGGATTCTGCATGCCTGTCTCACTCTTGACCTGTCATGAACTCATACCCTAGGGCAGCCTATCCCTGGCACCCAGGAATGTCTGCTTAATTGGAGAAAATCATGTAATGTGTTCGTGTCAAAGACAGGCTTTGGAAGCTGAATTTCAGAGAATGGGGACAGATTTTGTAGACAAAATTCCCTAGAGTGTGTCTCAGACTCCAGCTTACTCCAAGCAAAGGAAGGAACCAGCTGACAGCCAAGGAGTAGGGGATGCACAGGAAACCCCGTTACTGAGGGGACAGCAGGTTTTTGTCTCACTTCCCCATAGGCCCTGAGTACTGTGTGACTACCGTCACTGAGATCATAGATCTGGCAGTAATAATCAGCCTCATCCTCAGCCTGGAGCCCAGTGATGGTCAGGGAGGCTGAGCTTTCTGACTTGGAACCAGAGAACCGATCTGAGACCCCAGAGTTTCTGTTTTCATCATTATAGATGAGAAGTCTGGGTCCCTTTCCTGGGAACTGTTGGTACCAGTTCACATCAGGTTGATATTCCTCTCCATCATAATCCGTGTTGGTGGGGATTCCAGTGCAGGAGATGGTGACACTCTGGCCAAGGGCCCCGGACACGGAGGGCGGCTGAGTAAGCACAGACTGGGCCCAGGATCCTGAAAGTGGGAGAGACACAGAGAGGGTGACACTGGGATCTGGAGACAAGAGGAGGAAGCAGAAGCCTGTATGTCCTCCCAGGGTCCCTTCCCCTGTCCCCACGTCCAGTCACCTGTGCAGTGAGCAAGGAGGGCGAGAAGGAGAGGGCACCAGGCCATGGTGAGGACCATCATCGATCCTGCCTTCTGTGGCTTACAGCTGAGCAGAGCCTCCCCTAATCGCTCCTTCCCTTTTCATCCTCTGAGAGAGGGAGGGTTTGTCTATGCAAATGAGACCTCCAGCTTTCTGACACCTCACTGGACCTGGGTTGGGTTCCTCTCGCTGAGGCTATCAGGGGGATAGGCAGGGGAAGTTCTCTGTGGGCCCAGGGGGTGGGGATGTTATAGCTCTGAGCCCTGAGCAGAGGGCACAGCAGTGTCAGGTGGAAGGTTCCAGCTCTGATCACCCCTGACACCTCAGAAACTGGCCCTGATGGCCCCCTGGTGTCAGATCCAGATATACATTTGTGTGAAATGGTGACCAGAGCCCATCAGGCATGACTCCTCCTCCCCACTACTCTGATCACTGTCCCCTGTGTTAGAACCCTGTCAGTTGTGTCCTTGTGTGGCTTCCCATCTCATCAATAGACTTTATGCTGTACTCAGACTCCTCAGGGTGTGTCTTTTGACAGCTCCGTTATCTGTTCTTGGGTCAGGACTGAGATGTTGTCTCTACACAAACTCCTCTAGATTGGATCCAGTCCAGAACAGTGCCAGGATCCCAGGGACACATGGCCCCTTCTGTGCAAGATGCTGTGTCTTTTCTCTTGTGTGAGTTCTCTCTGGTTTCTGAGCTCTCCTTCCTCTAAGGTTCCCACAGCACTGAGGAGACAGAGAACAATTCTCTCTGGGTTGTGAGTAGAAGACCTCATGTGCATTCCTACAGGGTTACACACTGAAAATCTTTGTCACCTGTCACTGTTTCCACCTGCTTTTTTTTTTTAAGATTTTATTTATTTGACAGAGAGAGAGAGTGAGCCAGCAAGAGAGGGAATACAAGCAGGGGGAGTGGGAGAGGAAGAAGCAGGTTCCTAGCAGAGCAGGGAGCCTGAAGTGGGGCTTGATCCCAGGACTCTGGGATCACGCCCTGAGCCGAAGGCAGACGCTTAATGACCGATCCACCCAGCCACCCCTGTTTCCACCTGCTTGAAACAACAGTTCCCCACACACTGTGGGTAGTGATTCCCTCCTAGGCTCTGTTGTCCCAGCACAGAAACAGAAGTCTGCAGGAGCCCTGCCACGTGCAGCTGTGTGTGGCCTTGTCCTCAGAGCACAAGGGGCAAATGCTGGAAGTTCCAGGAGGGAAGGAGTGACAACTGCAGATGCTCTGACAGGGACATGGTGACAAGGCTTATGTATCAGTTACACCTTAGCCTACAGTGTACTTAAAATGGATGCATGTTGTTTAAACAAATTTCAACTCAGTAAGATTGATTTTAAGTCAATGGCAATGTCAATTTGAAAATGCAAGTGTAATCACTCAAATACTTTTCCAGATCTGTTCTTGTTGCAAGCAGAATATGTGTAGAAGTTGTGGTTAAAAAGATGGATGGAGAAACAATGGAGAATAATGCCTTCCATACTTAGCTGTGCAGGTTTTTATGAACTTCTATCTGAATTACTTGATTTATTATTATTATAATTTTTTTTCACGAGTTTTGTATCATGGGCCTAGACCTGCAGATAGAAAACATGATATACTTCCTAGTGGTCCCCACAACGGGCTTGTTCCTATGAACCTCAGAGCTATCACACTGATGGAATGACTAAATATAGACAGACTTTCCAGGATGGAGTCATTTCAGGCATACTTGCCTCAGGTGGACACAGCTGTAGTCCCTATGCCTTGTATCTAGCATGTTCAGGATACAGCAATTGCTCATTCAGCCACCCATAACTAGAGAGGTGGTTTTTTTTTTAATTATTCAATGCCAACTGAATTTAGAAGATTCTGTCAAAAGTCCCACATCTGAGTGGTGGAGAGGCAGAGATAAGAGAGACTGTGTCTGAGGTCATAACCCTGTGGCCCTCAGTTAGGACAGAATTTTCGGCAGAGGTCCATCCTAGCAGGACCGGTCACAGTAGTGAATGAAGGAGTGACAGCCCAGCCTTGTGAACACAGGGAGGTTTTGTTCTTCTTCCCCATGAGCCTTGAGCTCCATGGGAGCAGCTCCTCAGTCCCTAGTTTCTTCTCTGGAAAGTATGGGACTGAATGGGTGTGTTATCCTCCTCCTGGTCTTGCTTCTAGTTCATCCCAAATCCACCCCATCTCTGGAAACATTTTCTGCCCTCCTCAGTGAAATCTCTTCTTGTCTCTTTGGTCACTGCTCCAGCACTGAGTCCACTGGGAATCTCAGAGCCCATGTCAAGGTGAAGGGACAGGGTCACCTCTGACTCAGTCCTGGACCCCTTACCATGTATCATGGGACAGGAGACCAGGGCTGGGGTAGCCCACAACAAGGGGCACCCCAGGTTGTGATGTTACCCTCCTTTGCTCTCGGAAACCATTATATGAAGTAACATTGATGTAACTGCTGGAGTTTTGAGGGGAAGGTAATCATATCACCACTAATAGTGAGATTCATTCCAATATCAGAAAAAAAAATAAAATAAGGAAATACATGCCTCCTAGTCTAAAGTAGGAATGACACTGCCTGAAAACGTTTGCGTGAACAACATGAGCATTATAAAATACCCTTTTTGTGTACTCACTATGGAGCAGAAAGAACTAGAAGGATGGCTGGGGAAGTGGAGGTAGATTTGGGAGGAACACACAATTTCTGGAGTAATAGGTCAGAGGGACAGCACAAAATTGGAGGTCAACCCATGATACCATTTAAATGTGATTCAATGCTCATTTCTGAATCTCTAGTAAATTGTTTAATGAAATTTGCATGGTCATATTTTTTCTTTCTCATCATTGGTATTCAGAGCCTTAACTCAAATCAGACATAAAGATTCATATGAAATTCAATTCTTTCTATTAAACAAAGCTATTACTGAGAATGGAGTGAAAATTTATAACTACGTGTATCAAATTTTGAGACAAAGATGAGGACCTAAAATTTAAGAGACAACAAAGAGTTAAAAAGGATAATTACAATTTCTGAGGATGTAAATATCAGTTCTCATCAGTCTCCACAAATGCTGAAGTGGATGAGAGGTAACGCACTAGTGTGAATCCAGATATTGCTGATAAAGGAAGGAAGCTGCATGTATTGTGTATTTCACCAGGAATAAGCAGGAACACCATAGTTTTCAGAAGGATCCCTGACCACTAGAGGGAACTCTGAGACAACCCTGCTGATTGTCCCAGTCAGTCTCATGGGTCTGCGTTATTGAATTACTGTCCCTGAGGACTGTCTAGTTTCCCACCACTGGCTCCCACTAGGTGGTAAGTGGGAGCCAGTGGTGAGTGGGAGAAGTGGGAAACTAGATGAGGGAGAAGAACCAGGGCACCAGGAGCCCCTCACAATGCAGAAGGACAGACAGTAGCTCTCCAAGTGTCCCTTAGCGATGCTACTTGAGGCAGCCAAGACTTTTCCTAGGGCTGTGCTTTTAATCCCTGAAGGATATGCCCATACACTCCTCCAGCCCTGGGCTAGGATATCAGTGAGTCCCAAGGCAATGTGTGCAGTGACTCCACCTTTTTCTCCCAAACTTTGTCAGGGACTCAGAGCTGAGGGCTCAGGGGCTCTCTATCTGGGGCAGCTGAGGTACCGTGCATATTACTTACCTCACATCTAATGTTGCTGAAACATTCACTTACACAATCTTCCAGAGAGGTTGCAAATGGCCCTGCCTGTATTTTCTCTGATGGTAAGAGTGAACGTTTCCCATGTGTTATGGGTTCTAATGGCTAATATTTTCAGGACATTTTGCTTTTGTGTGTGCTACTGAAATTATCTTGTAATATTCAAGTCTGTTACTTTTTCATTGTTTCCTGGAGCAACAAAATGAAATTAGTTTACATGACATATTTCAATATTTTCCTTTCAAACAAATATTCAGACTCTGTGGATGGCAGAATCCAAACTACCTGACCTGCCCAGGGAGAGGGGTTAGAAGTTGACAGAAGGATAAAGATGACTGGCTACTTGTGTCCAGCTGATGGGACCAAAAGACAGTTGAACTGTGCCCACAAAATCTTTTCTCTTGTGTCTCTATGGAACTTCTTATCTAATGATTGAGAACTGTGAAGGGCAGAGAAATCCTGGCCCTGCTGAAGCGCCCAGACTCTGCTTGCTTGGACAAATGTTTGGAATTGCGACCTTCCCATTCCCAGGTGCAGCTGATCTTATGGCCATATGCCCTCATAGGTCGTTTCTTCATGCAAATCTGGTCCCTGTGTGTGACTGTCCATCTATCTCTGCTTGGACCTGGGCCAGGACAACAACTCATGATGATGGAGGATGAAACTTGAGGTAGGGGTGTGAGTCAGAGCTGAGTGATCATGTGGCTTCTGGGGTCCCCAGGTACAGAAATTCTCACTTCACTGAGACACTGCTTGGTCAGTAATGCAACACTCAGGAGAGTATTTTCCAAAGCACTGTCCCTTCTGGACCAGCTCAGCAGTGCCCCCTGGTGAGTTGAGCCTGCCTGACATCACCCAGCTCTTCTGGACCATGCAGATTTCAGCTGGATTTTTCTGATGTGACTGCCCAGGGGCATACAATGAGTAGGTCTCCTACACCATGATTAATTTTTTCCAGGTCACTAACAAACTTCAGAAAGCTAAACACAGAATGTATTGCACAGTGATTACGTTACTAGATATTCATGATAACCTGGCATTTGGATTTTCTTCAGCCAATGAACAGCTTGAACCAAATTTAAGGCTTTAATCTTCCCCTGAGTTCCCCCATGTTCATACACGGAATTGATCGTACTTGGGTTCCTTTTATAGGGTGTCTCACTGTGATTTGCCCTTGTTGGTATAAGGGTCTCCTGTTAGGTTATGCCAGTGCTTATTGTATAGGACTTGACCTTTGATATCTATACTGGTCATGAGACTGTAACATTGTCAGGAAAAGTGTCTTTTGCTCTTTCTTACCTCTCTTGGTTTCCATTTGTCTTTGCTAGCCTGGAAATTCCTTATTTTCTTTTGCTGCTCTGATATGCTTAACGTATTTCTAGTGGGGTTTTGTAATAGTTCTTAGTAAGACAATTGGTATAAAAAATCATTACTAAAAGTGGAACCTCCTTGGATTTAGAGATCCTCCATCCAGTTTTTTTTTTAAAGATTTTATTTATTTATTTGACAGAGAAAGAGACAGACAGCGAGAGAGGGACCACAAGAAGGGGGAGAAGGAGAGGAAGAAGCAGGCTCCCAGCAGAGGAGCCTGATGCGGGGCTTGATCCCAGAATGCTGGGATCATGCCCTGAGCCAAAGGCAGATGCTTAACGACTGAGCCACCCAGGCACTCCATCCATCCATTTCTGTACTGCAGGACCCCCGTGACCTGTTACCCAGCAGCATGAGGCCTCATCAAGTTTGTTGAGAGCAACATGGATCATCACTTAGAAAACTAGAACCTTCTAGAAATTCTCTTATAGTGACAAGTTTATCTGATAATGGGGTTTGGGCTTACAGGATCTAGACTTGCAGTAACAGATTTATTTAACATCATCCGAACTAAGGAACCTGAGAGAGAAAAGTATGTGAACTCTGGGATTAAAATGGGGGAAGTGAGCATGTCTGAGGGCCCTGCCCTCAAAGGGGAAGGGTCATCTCCTGCTTTGGGGTATTTCCATGATCCCCAGGACACCACTGGAGGAGAGAGAGAAACACAGACTTGCTAGTTTCAGAGTCAGGAAATGATCAGCTAATCCGGGGACAGAATCAGGGGACATGTAAGGGTCTTGGCAGAGGGGACAAACAAAGACTTTACTGGCAACATGGCATCATTAAAATTCTATCTCTCAGATCTTAGTGTCAATGTAAATGGTTTAAACGCTCCTATAAATGCCACAGGGTTGCAGATTGGATAAAAAGAAATACCCATCCATTTGCTGTCTACAAGAGACTCATTTCGAACGCAAAGATGCATTCAGACTGAGAGTAAGGGGATGGAGTGCCATCTTTCATGCAAACAGACCTCAAAAGAAAGCTGGGGTAGCAATTCTCATATCAGATAGATTGGATTTTAAACTAGAGACTATAGTTAGAGACGCAGAAGGGCACTATATTATTCTTAAGGGAAGTATTCAACAAGTGAATATGACAATTATACATATATATGCCCCCAACAGGGGAGCAGCAATATACACAAGCCAACTCTTAACCAGAATAAAGAGACATATAGATAAAAATACATTAATAGGAGGGGACCTCAACACTCCACTATCAGAAATAGACAGAACACCCTGGCAAAAACTAAGCAAAGAATCAAGGGCTTTGAATGCCATACTCGACGAGTTGGACCTCATAGATATATATAGAACACTACAGCCCAGGACCAAAGAATACTCATTCTATTCTAATGCCCATGGAACATTCTCAAGAATAGACCATGTTCTGGGACACAAACCAGGTCTCAACCGATACCAAAAGATTGAAATTATCCCCTGCATATTCTCAGACCACAACGCTCTGAAATTGGAACTCAACCACAAGGAAAACTTTGGAAGAAACACAAACACTTGGAGACGAAGAACTATACTGCTCAGGAATGACTCGATAAACCAGGAAATCAAAAATCAACTTAAACAATTTATGGAGACCAACGAGAATGAAAATACAACAGTCCAAAACCTATGGGATACTGCAAAGGCAGTCCTAAGGGGGAAATACATAGCCATCCAAGACTCACTCAAAAGAATGGAAAAATCTAAAATGCAGTTTTTATATTCTCACCTCAAGAAGCTGGAACAGAAACAGAGGGACAGGCCTAATACACTCACGAGGAAGCAGTTGACCAAGATAAGAACAGAAATCAATGAATTAGAAACCAGAAGTACAGTAGAGCAAATCAACAGGACTAGAAGCTTGTTCTTTGAGAGAATCAATAAAATTGACAGACCACTGGCAAGGCTTATCCAAGAGAAAAGAGAAAGGACCCAAATTATTAAAATTATGAATAAAAAAGGAGAGGTCATGACCAACACCATCGAAATGGGAAGGATTATTAGAAACTATGAACAACAGCTATATGCCAATAAACTAAGCAATCTGGAAGAGATGGAGGCCTTCTTGGAAACCTATAAACTACCAAGACTGAAATAGGAAGAAATTGATTTCTTAAACAGGCCAATTAATTATGAAGAGATTGAGTCAGTGATAAAAAACCTTCCAAATAACAAAACTCCAGGCCCGGACGGTTTTCCCGGGGAATTCTACCAAACATTCAAAGAAGAAATAATACCTATTCTCCTAAAGCTATTTCAAAAAATAGAAACAGAGGAAAGCTACCCAACTCATTCTATGAGGCCAATATTATCTTGATCCCCAAACCAGGCAAAGACCCCCTCAAAAAGGAGAATTACAGACCGATTTCCCTAATGAATATGGACGCCAAAATCTTCAACAAGATCCTTGCTAATAGAATCCAACAGTACATTAAAAGGATTATCCATCATGACCAAGTGGGATTCATACTTGGGATGCAAGCGTGGTTCAACATTCACAAATCGATCAGCGTGATACATCATATCAACAAGAAAAGACTCAGGAACCATAAGATCCTCTCAATTGATGCAGAAAAAGCATTTGAGAAAGTACAGCATCCTTTCCTGATTAAAACCCTTCAGAGTGTAGGAATAGAGGGTACATTTCTCAATCTCATAAAAGCCATCTATGAAAAGCCTACTGCAAATATTATTCTCAATGGGGAAAAGCTGGAAGCCTTTCCCTTAAGATCAGGAACACGACAAGGATGCCCACTCTCGCCACTATTATTCAACATAGTACTAGAAGTCCTTGCAACAGCAATCAGACGACAAAAAGCGATCAAAGGTATCCAAATCGGCAGAGAAGAAGTCAAAATGTCTCTCTTCGCAGATGACATGATACTCTATATGGAAAACCCAAAAGAATCCACTCCCATACTATTAGAAGTTATAGAACAATTCAGTAATGTGGCAGGATACAAAATCAATACTCAGAAATCAGTTGCATTTCTATACACGAATAACGAGACCGAAGAAAGAGAAATTAGGTAATCCATCCCATTTACAATAGCACCAAAAACCATACATTACCTTGGAATTAACTTAACCAGAGACGTAAAGAACCTATATTCTAGAAACTTAAAATCACTCTTGAAAGACATTGAGGAGGACATAAAAAGATGGAAAAACATTCCATGCTCATGGATCGGAAGAATTAACATAGTTAAAATGTCCATGCTACCCAGAGCAATCTACACTTTCAATGTTATCCCGATCAAAATACCAAGGACATTTTTCAAAGAACTGGAACAAACAGTCCTTAAATTTGTATGGAACCAGAAAAGGCCCCGAATCTCCAAGGAACTGCTGAAAAGGAAAAAACAAAGCTGGGGGCATCACAATGCCGGATTTCAAGCTGTACTACAAAGCTGTGATCACAAAGACAGCATGGTACTGGCACAAATACAGACACATAGACCAATGGAACAGAATAGAGAACCGGGCAATGGACCCTCAGCTCTTTGGGCAACTAATATTTGATAAAGCAGGAAAAAACATCTGGTGGAAAAAAGACAGTCTCTTCAATAAATGGTGCTGGGAAAATTGGACAGCTACATGCAAAAGAATGAAACTTGACCACTCTCTCACACCATATACAAAAATAAACTCCAAGTGGATGAAAGACCTTGATGTGAGACAGGAATCCATCAAAATTCTAGAGGAAAACATAGGCAGCAACCTCTACGACTTCAGCCAAAGCAACCTTTTTCATGACACATCCCCAAAGGCAAGAGAAACAAAAGATAAAATGAACTTATGGGACTTCATCAAGATAAAAAGCTTCTGCACAGCCAAGGAAACAGTCAAAAAAACTAAGAGGCAGCCCACGGAATGGGAGAATATGTTTGCAAAGGACACTACAGATAAAGGACTGGTATCCAAGATCTACAAAGAACTTCTCAAACTCAATATACGAGAAACAAATAAACAAATCAAAAAATGGGCAGATGATATGAACAGACACTTTTCCAATGAAGACATACAAATGGCTAACAGACACATGAAAAAATGTTCAAAATCATTAGCCATCAGGGAAATTCAAATCAAAACCACACTGAGATACCACCTTATGCCAGTTAGAATGACAAAAATAGACAAGGCAAGAAACAACAATTGTTGGAGAGGATGTGGAGAAAGGGGATCCCTCCTACATTGTTGGTGGGAATGCAGGTTGGTACAGCCACTCTGGAAAACAGTGTGGAGGTCCCTTAAAAAGTTAAAAATTGAGCTACCCTACGATCCAGCCATTGCACTACTGGGTATTTACCCCAAAGATATAGACGTAGTGAAGAGAAGGGCCATATGCACCCCAATGTTCATAGCAGCATTATCCACAGTAGCTAAATCGTGGAAGGAACCGAGATGCCCTTCAACAGATGACTGGATTAAGAAACTGTGGTCCATATATACAATGGAATATTCCTCAGCTATCGGAAAGAACGAGTCCTCAACATTTGCTGCAACATGGACGGCACTGGAGGAGATTATGCTAAGTGAAATAAGTCAAGCAGAGAACGACAATTATCATATGATTTCCCTCATCTATGGAACATAACTAGGAAGATCGGTAGGGGAAGAGAGGGATAAAGAAAGGGGGGGTAATCAGAAGGGGGAATGAAGCGTGAGAGACTATGGACTCTGAGAAACAAACTGAGGGCTTCAGAGGGGAGGGGGGTGGGGGAATGGGATAGACCGGTGATGGGTAGTAAGGAGGGCACATATTGCATGGTGCACTGGGTGTTATACGCAGCTAATGAATCATCGAACCTTGCATCAGAAACCAGGGATGTACTGTATGGTGACTAACATAATGTAATAAAAGAACATTAAAAAATAAAAAAATAAAAAACAAAACAAAACAAACAAACAGTTGAAATACTAAAAAAAAAAAAATTCTTTATTCCCAGTCTCAGGGGGAAAGCTTTGAATGTAATTGTTATCAATGATTTTTCAATTGATCTCTTTTGTAAATTCTTTTTATCTCATTAGAATTTTTTTTCAATTCCTAGTTCCCATGAGATTTATGAGGAATAGGTTTTGTAGTCTATAAAATACTTTTTCTTTATTTTTAAGATGATCATATAATGTTTTCCCCTCTTTTGTGTTACTATGATGAATTATATTGAATGATTTTTTATTATGTTCAATTACTCGACGAGTAATACATCATTACTTTTTGATGTAGTGTTCGATGATTCATTGGTTGCGTATAACACCCAGTGAATGATTTTTGATATTATTAAAAATAAACTTATTTTAGAAGTTTTAGGTTTTTAAATGAAGGTTGTGAAGATAACATAAAAAAAAAAGGAAGGTCTGTCTATGCAAATTGGGACCACCCAGCGACTACCCAGCTCCACCCTGAACCCTGGTGCTAGAGCTTAGTTTATGCCTCAGATGGTGGATGGGCATTAGCTTCATCCCCTGAGGAGAACCCTGGGGGGAAGCACCTGCTGAGACCACACATAGGCACCCTGAGTTGAGGGCACCAGCCAAACAGACTGGTTCTTGCTCTACAGGCCTTGGCTCACAGCTGTGGCTTGGACACCTGCCCATACCGCCTCCTGCTGGCTTGGCCCTGGTGCATGTTACATGGTGTGTGAAAGGCAATGTTAGCATCCTGCCTGGGAGAAGGGCAAGGGCCTCTCAGACCATTGTCAATTCAATGGCACCCTCCTCACAAATAGGAGGGATCCCTCATCCCACGGCCCCTCACTAGGCTGTACCACTTCACCAGCATACACATCTCGGTTCCTTACTTTGGCCTTCTCAGGTGCTAACCCTTATCCTCCCTCATGCTTTTACATTAATGAAGGGTGGGATCATGGGACTTGGCCCCTAAGGGAGGACATGCCTTGCTGTCAGCACAGCAGAAGGCCCCCTCAGGTTCTAGATGCCACTCTGTGTATGATCCTGCTGTCCTGGTCTCCACCTGCCCCTTCAGTTCCCCCAGGTCACCTCCAGGGGCTCCTCCTGCCACCCTTCCTCACTCCAGTCATCCAGGCATAGGACACCTGCAATTTCCCCATTTATTTAATGACCAGTGTTCCAGTGTTAAACCCTGCTCTCCCTGGAGCTGTCAGATCTATGTGCCTCCATCTCTCTCACTCCTACTTCTTCTGCAAATTCCAAATCAGACTCCACTCACACTGATAAGGTGTCTTGGGTTCTACTTCCCACTCGGAGCCCCAGCCTCATAAAGGCACCTGTCCCCATGGCGGCAGCTGGTCCATCCTTTTTCCCCTCCCACAGCTCCTCTTTAGGGGCTGGAACTAGGAGCACACATTCAGCTGACATATGATGTGGACAGATTTACTTTTAGTTGGAAAAGATTTATAGTTTTTTCTGGATGAAAATAAAGTTGTTCAAAGTCAAGTCCAAAGAAATTTCCAGTCTTGGGGAGCAGAGAACCATTGCTTCTCAAGACATCCCCACATCACCCCTTGCTGGATGCAGGAGCACAATCTCTCTGGGACCTGTGATCCACAGTAATGCTCTGGTCCTGGAGCCATGACCCACTGGTTACCAGGGATCACCCTAGTTGAGGGCCTAAAGGAAGACATCTGAGGAACCACAAGGAATATTCCAGGTTTAACTGAATTAGCAGGACTGCACCTTCTAATTCTGATCCCCAGCAGATATCATCAGGGTTGGCTTTAGCCTTTGTGAGTTTGGGTGCATGTCTGTCTTCATTTGGGTTGTCCCCAATCTCAAAGTGAGGTTGACAGTGCAGTTCCAGTGTCCCCAGTGAGTACTTCTCCAAAGTACAGAGTGACCTTCTGTACCACTGCCAGTTTCAGTGGGAGCCCAGGATTCAGATCCCTCAGAAAGTACTCTTTGAATAGGAGTTTGTATTTGCTTCAGCCTTTGTTTCCCTGGTGAAGGAAGAGGTCCCTGGGAGAGAGCGTACAGCTTATCAATGTGTCAGACCCCTAGCAAGGCCCTATTCCCAGCACACCTATTATGTGTTCCCCAAACCCAAGTCTTTGTTGCAAAGGGCAGAACTGATGGCCCTCCTTCACATGCCACATCACAGATTCCTGCTGATAACCTGTTCTGTGAGGCCAGAACTCCTCCCCAGGATGCTCACCTTTCCCAGAATGGCATTTTCTGCCCACTAGAGCATTTTCTAATTCAGGAAATATTTAGGGGAAATGAAAACTCACATTTTGGAAGAATGGGTTTTCATGTTTGTCATATAACTATGTGTATTGATTTAAGAACTTCATGTATCATTACTGTTGGTAAGATAGATGCTGGCACCAGGCACACCTGAGTTTAAATGTCTCAATTTCTAATTCATTAACAGAGAGAATGTGTGTGTGTGTGTGTGTGTGTGTGTGTGTGTGTATGAGATTAGTACTCAGCACTCTGGGATAGAGTTTGCCCTCCCTGTGGATTAACTCTCACATGGGTAGTATGTTTAAGTTATGGCTGCTCACAGCTTGAAAAACAATCTATACAGCACTTAAAAAATATTCAAATGTTACTTATTAGGGAAAGATACAAAACCACAATGTGGTACTACTTTACTCCCGTCGGATGACCATAGTCAAAAAGACATACAATTACAATTGGTGGCTGAAAAGTGGGACAAATGGTCTCTCATTACAGCCTTGATAAATATGTCACCTTGCAGCCATTTTGGGAAACAATCTGACAGTGGTTCAAAAGATATGTCACCAATTACCATATGATCCAGTAGTTCTAAATATTTTTACACCCAAGAAAAATGAACACATATGCACACATAGAAACGAGTACAAGGATGTTTATGGCAGCAGTATGGTTAATTGGTAAAAGATGCAAATAACCCAAATATCCATGAGCTGATGGATGGATAGACAATCTGTGGAATGCCTAACATGGGAAATATGACATGGGTGAGCTTCTGAATCATTATGTGAAAAAATCAAATTTAATAAGTTATTCACACAAGGCTTCATGTTACTTAATTTCGTTATGTAAAATACATGTACAGTAGATAAATCAGTAGGGACTGCAAGCAGATCAGTGGTTACTAGTCACTGGGTGGAGACAGGATGAGGGTGACTGTTAATGTCTGGGGGTGGTGGGGTTCCCTGCTCCCTGAAATGACTCAGAGCATCCATGGTCCCAAAAATCCATACTAAGGAGGGGTGATCTTCCTCACTTGGCAACATGTGCAGACACAACACCAGAATATCCTGTGGTGTCCCCACCTCTCAGGTTTTATTGGGGAAATTACAGGGATGGGCTCAGCAAGGCCCCAACTCTGCACCCTCTCATGAGCCTCAGGAGAAGCAGAAGAGGAAGGGCAGGGACAGCGGGATGGATGTCGGGCTGTGGTCAGGGCAAGTGGCCCCTCCTGTGATACTCTAATATTAATAAATTAAGTGAGCAAGAGGCCTAGAAGGGAGGCATGATGGGGGGAGGGTCAGCAGTCACTCTGGGGGGAGATGTGGCCAGAACTGAATCCATGTTCACGGATGGGCCATGGAGACCCAAGGGGAATGAGGCCAACGGCGAGGCACAGATGGAGTCCAGGAGAGCTCTGGGCAGGCCACTCTGACAGACTTTGTGGTCACCACAGCCTCCCTTCCTCACATCTAAGTGATATTTGAAACCAGAGCAACGTACTGACAGCATATTAGGGGATGGAAATGAGGAAGAGGGAAGGTGACCCTGATGACCCATTTACAAATATCCTCACCCCTCACCTGTTCAGAGAGAAGGGTGAGGAGGGAAGGACCACAGGCTAGGGCTGGAGGAGCCCCAGGATTGTTTTCCCCACACCCAAATGTGGGGACAAACTCATCTACAATTCTACGTACTCCTTCAGTGCCATTGGGAGAAGGATCTTCTTTATCTGAGTGTCCCCAAAACTTGAGTGTCCACAGCTTCATTGGCATCCTGGTGGAAGCCTCAGATCACCTTGGGATGAAGAAGAGACTTGGCTCCTACAGAACCTACCTCGGTGGGGAAGGACCCTGATGCCAGGTATCCCAGTGCACATGGGGAGGTCACACACACAGTCACCTCTAACAATGAAGAAGCAGGATTATTTAGACAGTGAGCACTCATGTGAGAGCAGACTCATTAACAACTCACTGAACCAGAAGTCCAGGCTTTGTTGAGGCACAGAGATCTGTTCATGTCTATCTCTGCAGACACAAGCTCCACAGTTGTGGGGTCTCCAGGTGTCAGGGAGGACAGGACAGGGGTGAGCACACAACCCCTTCCTTCCTGCCCCCACACCCCACTGTGCTCCACAGTCCTTTGTGTCCTCAGGTGTCCACCTGGGGTCACCAGAGGATAGTGGTGACTTTAAGGGGGAAAATGTCTAAAGCATGCAACTCAGGGACCAGAGGAAAATGTTTCTGGGGTGAAGGTACTGTCTGGAGAGTCCTTAGGAAACACAGATTTGGGGCAGAAGAAAAAGGATGACATATTTTGAAATGTGCAACCGATCTTGTCTCTGTGGATGCGTTCAGAATCATTGTGGGTGCAGCATCATTTAATTCTCAAGGAGGAAAAAGAATCTATAGATTCCATGTGCAAATACCTAAAGTTTGGGTAAAATATATTTTTTAGAAAAAACAATATAAGAAGTTTATTTATTTATTCATTTTTAAATATTTTTTTATCTTATGTTTGTCACCATACAGTATATCCTTAGTTTTTGATGTAGTGTTCCATGATTTGTTGTTTGCGTATAACACCCAGTGCTCCATGCAATAAGTGCCCTCCGTAATACCCATCACCAACCTATTCCATTTCCCACCCCCCTCCCCTCTGAAGCCCTCAGTTTGTATCTCAGAGTCCATAGTCACTCATACTTCATTTCCCCTTCTGATTACCTCCCTTTCTTTATCCCTTTCTTCTCCTACTGATCTTCCTACTTCTTATGTTCCATAAATGAGTGAAACCATATGATAATTGTCTTTCTCTGCTTGAGTTATTTCACTGAGCATTATCTTCTCCAGTGCCATCCATGTTGCAGTAAATGTTGAGAAATCGTTCTTTTTGATGGCTGAGTAATATTCCATTGTATATACTGAATGGGAAAATATATTTGCAAATGACACTACAGATAAAAGACTGGTATCCAAGATCTACAAAGAACTTCTCAAACTCAATACATGAGAAGCAAATAAACAAATCATAAAATGGGCAGAAGATATGAACAGACACTTTTCCAATATATACAATAGAATATTACTCAGCTATCAGAAAGAACGATTTCTCAACATATCAACAACAAAAGAGTCAAGAATCATATGACCCTCTCAATAGATGCATTTGACAAAATACAGCATCCTTTCCTGATTAAAATCCTTCAAAGTGTACGGATAGAGGGTACATTCCTCAATCTCATAAAAACCATCTATGAGAAGCCTACAGCAAACATCATTCACAATGGGGAAAAGCTGAAAGCCTTTCCCTTAAGGTCAGGAACAAGACAAGGATGCCCACCCTTGCCATAATTGTTCAACATAGTACCAGAAGTCTTTGCAACAGCAATCAGACAACAAAAAGGGATCAAAGGTATCCAAATCTGCAAAGAAGAAGTCAAACTGTCTCTCTTCACAGATGACATGATACTCTATATGGAAGACCCAAAAGAATCCACCCCCAAACTACTAAAAGTTTTAGAGCAATTCAGTAATGTGGTGGGATACAAAATCAATGCTCAGAAGTGAGTTGCATTTCTATACACGAACAATGAGACTGAAGAAAGAGAAAATAGGGAATCCTTTCCATTTACAATAGCATGAAAAATTGATGTGGTTTTGATTTGAATTTCCCTAATGGCTAATGATTTTGAAAGTTATTCTGATGTTCCTCCCTCTGTAGGTGAGGATTCTCTTACTCCTGGCTGCTTTCAAGATTTTATCCTTCGATCTAAGATTTGCATATTGTATTATTATGTGTCCTGGAGTTGGTCTGTTCTCATTGATCTTGGGAGGGGGTCCTCTCTGTCTTTTGGACGTGAATGTTTGTTTGCTTCACCAGATGAGGGAAGTTCTCAGCTACAACTTATTCAAATACCTTTTCTAGACCTCTCTCTCTTTCTCCACCCCCTCGGGGATGCTGATGATTCTGACATTGGAACGTTCATTGAGTCAGTAATCTTCCATAATCTACATTCTTGACATAGGAATTTTTTGAGCCATGTTCCTATTTTTTCCTTCTTTTCTATCATCCCATCTTCCAACTCACTAATTCGTTATGCTGCCTCATTTACCCTGGCTATCAGAGCATCCAGTTCATACTTCATCTGATTCACAGCATTTTTAATTTCTGCGAGATTCACTCTCATTAGAGATTCTATATTCTTGTTAATATTTTTTTCAAGCCTACACATCATCTTGACCATTGTTACTCTGAACTCCACTTCTGACAATTTGGTTATATCCATATCCATTAGTTCGGTGGCACAGGCCACAGTCTCGGTTTTTTTTTTTTTTTTTTTTTTTTTTGCTTTGTTGGGGGTTCCTCCTCTTGTCATTCTGATACGGAGAGGTTGCGGGGATGCACAGAGCACATTTTATTGACCAGGACACAAGCAGTGTGCACTTGTTTTCAGGAACCATAGGGATGTGGGCTTCTTGTTTTTTCAGCCTGTCTTCTGGGGGAGGGGCCTGCTGCGCTGATACTCAGGCAACCCTGTTTGGGTATAGTTTCCAGGTCCCCTGCGGGGCAGGGGGTGATGAGCACAATGTGTACTGGTATTTCTGGTCTTTTGTTCTCTGGCAGCTTTCCCTGGCAATTTTCTGTGACTCTTCTGAAAGAGCAGCAGTGGCCGTATCCTGGCCTTTGTCTCAGAACAGAGAGATCGCAGTCCACTCTCCACTGAGCTCTCCTGGCCACTTTAACTCTGTTTCTGTTGGTGCTGCTAAAAACCCTGCAGCATCCCAGATTGTGGGCCCCACAGCAATTCTCCCAGTCCTCGCTTCTAGGGTTGGCATGTCTCTGTCCTTTGTGCTTCTAACAACACCAGCCGCCCCCGGTTCCCATGTGCACTCCCAATCTCCCTGTTTCAGTGTGGTTCACGTGCACTCCAGAGCTCCAGTTTTCAGTCTGGATGTGCGTGTGCTCTTGAGCTCCTGGTTTCAGTCTAGTTCGAGTGTGCGCTCTGGACCCTTGGTTTTCAGTCTGGTCACATGCGAGCTCCCATTCTCCTGGTTTCAGTCTGCTTTTTCAGGGGCTACTGGTCTGCAAGTCTGGCCTACTACCCAGTGCAGGTGACTACTGCTTCCTGGTGCCCAAGCACGGCGGGTCCCTCCCCCTTCCGTTTATGTTCCAATATCTGTGTGCAGATTCACGGCTCCCCGCTTCATACCTCAATACTCAGCGCTGGAGATGTTTGTTTGTAGAGATACAGATGTTTCTTATTAACTCTCAGGCTGATTTCATGGGTGTTCAGGATGATCTGGTAGATACCCAGCTCAATTCAGGGGACCAGCTGATAAAAGGTCCCCTACTCCTCTGCCATCTTTTTTCTCCCCGAGAAATGGTTTTTGTCACCAGGTGTGACACTGGGAGGTGACTGATTGGACCCTGGTCTTTGGGAGGGGGAGGGATGGTACAGAGTATCAGGTGGGTAGATGGCAACTCCCAAGGAGACAGGGATGACTGGAGTGACACAGGTGAGGTCAGGTGGGAGAGCAGGTAGAGGGCTGGTCATGGCTCTGTTGTCCCTGTGTAATGTTGAGACCATGGTGTGTCATCTGGAGAGGTGTGGAAACACTCACAGACAACAAGGGGTAGCAGGACACCTTCCTTCTGCCATAGAAAGGATGCAGGTGTTACAGTATCTGCCTATGTGAGAGCTTAGTCTGCATGATTCATTCATCCATTCATTCACTCACTCACTCACTCACTCACTCACTCACTCTTTTTTTTAAAGATTTTATTTATTTATTTGACAGACAGAGCGATAGCCTGCAAGAGAAGGAACACAAGCAGGGGGAGTGGGAGAAGAAGAAGCAGGCTCCCAGCGGAGGAGCCTGATGTGGGGCTCAATCCCAGAATGGTGGGATCACGCCCTGGGCTGAAGGCAGATGCTTAATGACTGAGCCACTCAGGCACCCTTCACTCATTCTTTAAACAGATATATATGGAATATCCACATGATTTAGACACTGGGGAAAATGGAGTTCAGGGACAGGGCTCAGTCACTGGAGCGTGACAGGCTTGGCAAATGAGCAAGATTTAGATGGTCCCATGGGTACAGAGTTTGAGGACTGAATTATGTCCCCTGAGGTGCTGACTGCTAGGAGGGGTGTGTCTCCACAGAACCGTCTTTCCAAGATATGCAGCTTGGTGCAGAGGTAGTTATCTCTGTGCCTGCAGGGGCCTACAGGGGACAAAGAATCTAATGTGCTCAGATACCGCAGCTCTGGCTTATTTGGGGTCCAGGTGTAGGAGGAGGCAGAGGTGGGAGGGCACGGCCCCTGTCCTGAGAATGGCATAAAGCAGGAAAGGCCAGTGGTGGTGGCTCTGGAAGTGTAGCCCTCAGCATCTGGCCAGGAGAACCTTCAGGTGAGTGACAGCCTCACTGCTCCTGGGGTGGCTCCAGCCAAATATGAGCTCAGGAGTTACTGAGTCAGGCCTTTCCTGGGTGAAGCAGGCTCCTCTAATGCCCCGCCCTCAACTGCCAGGCCCCAAGACCTTCCTCATCCCTGCTGACGTGTGCAGACCTGTGGTTCCAGACCTTCTTACCTGATCCTTCTTTCCCTGTCTGCTTTTGTAGGTCAGACCCATGACTGCAGTCTCTCCCTCCCAATTCAACTCCTTTCCCAGTGATCTATAAACAGAAACCCCTGGGACAATCTTGTTCTTTTCTAATCCCTTCCTGTCATCTGATTTCACAGGTACCATGCTTGGATATCTGAGGCCTCTCCCTGTGTGACCATGAGAGGGGTGCATGAAAAGGACAGTAATCCAGGCCGTGAGGACACAGCTGTCTGAGGGCCAAGCTGATGCGGGGTCACCAGGCCTCTTTTGTCTTCTCCAGTGGCCTGAAAGGGGACAGCTTCTCCAATGAACTTTTTCCTGAGCATGAGCTGAAGTTTGATCTTGGTACTTAGACAGACTAGAGTCTGAGGGCGAGTCTCAGAATTTGTCTTCTAGAAGGGGCCAGGAAGGAAGCAGCTGCTGGGGAACATTCACAGACCTGCGAGCAGGAGACTCTGCCTAACCAGAAACGACAAAACTGCTGAGTCCTCACCAGCACCTGCAGGCATGAATTATCCAGCCCTGGAAAGTTTGTGGGGGTACTTAGTTGGGACTCTCACTGTGCAGTGTTGGGGAAGGTCCTCAGCAACCCCTACTGCCACTGGCCAAACTTCAGCACTGGGGGAAATGATGTTGGGGTCAAGGTTGACAACCTGCTCACTGCCAGTCCATAAACACCCATGTGCCTGCTGTGACCCAAGTTCCTTATATAAATTGATTATATGATTTCTCAGACAGAAAATACTTTCCAAAAGGAATAAATAATTTTTAAACTCTGCCACATTGTTAATATTAGCTTTCAAGAATCTTTTAAATTACACCATTAAAACGATCAACTCTGTCATAGGTAATTAAGTGAAGTCTCAAATCAGAAGAGGTGAAAAATGTGGGACATGGGTATTGGAAGACAATTAACTTTTTCACATGCATTCACACAAGAACTGTTCCAAAGGCTGCTTCTTCATGATCTTCACTGCACACTGACTAGAAGCATCTGGCACATGGAACAGAACAGCAGATGGGCTATGGATCCAACTCATGTCTGTCCAGATGAAGAAATGTCCAATATTAACTTGGTCTCCCATTATTGAGATACTGAATGAGGACATGTCAGTTAATGCCATCTGAATAAGAAGCCTTTCACAGAGAGCAGTGGGGTCTCTGAGTCTCACTATTGATTAATATATTTAGGAGCTGACCCCCCTCCCCATCATCATATGTGGGGATGCAGAGAGAAATAAGAGCCCTGGAAGGTCACACTGGAGAGATGGACACACCCTGGGAGAGTTGGGTTGGGGCACATGGTCAGGAACCACTGGACAGGAGAATGGGACCAGGGAGCCTCCATTCCCATGGTGGTGTTGACTATTCCCCCCTCACCTTCTCTCCCACCTCTAAGGCTGAGCCATTTTGAGCCCCAGAGGAGGTGCTGGTTGCACTTCCTCATAGACTTGGTCACTGTGGAATGCTACTCTCCATATACAGCATACAGTGACAGTCCACCTCCTCCTCCGGCTGGGCCCCTGTGATGGTGTAGGTGGCTCTGTTCCCAGAGATGGATTCAGAGAAGTGATCAGGGACCCCAGAACTGCATGTATTATGTATTTCTTCAGGAATAAGCAGGGTTGCCATAGTTTTCAGAAGGATCCCTGATGGCTAGAGGGATCCCTGAGACAAGGTTGCTTATTGTTGCAGATGTTTACATGGGTCTGCATTATTGAATTACTCTGCCTGAGGACTGTCTAGGTGGCAAGTGGGAGCTAGTGGTGAGTGGGAGAAGTGGGAAGCTGGATGAGGGACCAGAACCAGGGCACCAGGAGCCCCCACAATGCAGAAGGTCAAACAGTAGCTATCCAAGTGTCCTCTAGCGATGATACTTGAGGCAGCCATGAGCTTTCCTAGGGCTGGGCTTTTAATCTCTGAAGGGCATGCCAATTCATTCCTCCAGCCCTGGGCTAGGATATCAGTGAGTTCCAAGACAATGTGTGCAGTGACTCCACCCTTTTCTCCCAGACTTTATCAGGGACTCAGAGCTGAGAGCTCAGGGCCTCTCTCCCTAACTGGGGAAGCTGATGTACTCTGCATATCACTTACCTCACATCTAATGTCCGTGAAGCATTCATTCACACCAACCTCCAGAGACTCTGAACATGTGCCAATCAACATCTTCCCTGATTGTAACGTTCAATCATTCTAAGTGTATCATGGGCTGTACCCACTAATATATTCAGGACACTTTGCTTTTATGCCCACTAATGATATTGTCTTGTAATATTTAATTTGTTAATTTTTCATTGTTTGTTGGAACAGCAAATGATATTGGGATACACAATACATTTATATATATTTGATTTTAATTCAATTAGTTAACATACAGTGAACTATTTCATGGGTAGAATTTAGTGAATCATCAGTTGCATACAGCACCCTGTGCTCATTACATCAAGTGCCCTCATTAATACCCTTCATCCAATTAAGCCATCACCCCTCCCACCTACCCTCTAGCAACCCTGTTTGTTCTTTATAGAGTCTCTTATGGTTTGTCTCCCTCTCTGTTTTTAAATTATATTATTTTTCCTTTCCTTCGTCTATGTTCCTTGGTATTATTTTTTAAAAAGATTTTATTTATGTATTTGACAGAGATAGAGACAGCCAGCAAGAGAGGGATCACAAGCAGGGGGAGTGGGAGAGGAAGAAGCAGGCTCATAGCAGAGGAGCCTGATGTGGGGCTCGATCCCATAATGCCAGGATCACGCCCTGAGCCGAAGGCAGACGCTTAACCGCTATGCCACCCAGGCGTTCCTCGGTATTATTTTTTAATTCCACATGTGAGTGAAAATCATATGGCATTTGTCTTCTCTGATGGACTTATTCTGCTTAGCATAATAACACTCTAGTTCCATTCACCTGGTTGTAAATGGCAAGATTTCATTTGTTTGATGGCTGAATAATATTCCATTGTGTTTATATACCACATCTTCTTTATCCATTCATCTGTGGATGGACATCTGGGCTGTTTCTGTATTTTGGCTATTACGGACATTGCTGCTCTAAACACTGGTGTACATGTGCCCATTCAACAGCATTTTTTTATCCTTTGAGTAAACACCTACTAATGGCATTGCTGGGTTGTGGGGTAGTTCTATTTTTAACATTTTGAGGAAACTCCATCTGTTTTCCAGAGTGGCTGCACCAGTTTGTATTCCCAAGAACAGTGTAAGGGGTTACCCTTTCTCCTCATCCTCACCAACATCTATTATTCCTGAGTTGTTAATTTTAACCATTCTGACCTTAGAAATGTGGTGTGTCATTGCGGTTTTGATTTGTATTTCCCTGTTGAAGAGAGATGTTGAGCATTTTCTCATGTGCCTGTTATCCATGTGTATGTCTTTGGAGAAATGTCTGTTCATGTCTTTTGCCCATTTCCTTTTTTCTTTTTTTTATGTTAGTCACCATACAGTACAGCCCTAGTTTTCAATGTAAAGATTCATTACTTGCTTATGACACCCAGTGCACCATGCAATACATGCCCTCCTTAATACCCATCACCAGCCTATCCCATTCCCCCACCTCCTCCCCTCTGAAGCCCTCAGTTTGTTTCCCAGAGTCCATAGTCTCTCATGGTTCATTCTCCCTTCTGTTTACCCCTCCTTTCTTCTTCCCATTTCTTGATGGAATTTTTTAATTTTGGGGGTGTTGAGTTTGATAAGTTCTTTTTTTAAAAATATTATTAGTTTATTTATTTGAGAGAGAGAGAGAGATATTAAGGGAACTAATTGGAGGAGGGGCAGAAGGAGAAGCAGACTCCCTGCAGAGCAGGGAGCCTGAAGTGGGATTCAATCCCAGGACCTTGGGATCATGACCTGAGTGGATGCTTAACTGACTGAACCACCCAGGGGCTGAAGTTTGATAGGTTCTCATAGATTTTGAAAACTAGCCCTTAATCTGATATGTCATTTGCAAATATCTTCTACCATTCTTTCAGTTACCTTTTAGTTTTCTTGACTGTTTCCTTTGCTGTGCAAACGCTTTTTATCCTGATGAAGGCCCAATAGTTCAGTTTTGCTTTTGTTTCCCTTGCCTCTGGAGGGAGACATGTCTAGCAAGAAGTTGCGGCAGCCAAGGTCAGAGAGGATGCTGCCTCTGTTCTCCTCTAGGCTTTTGATGGATTTCTGTCTCAGATTTAAGTCTTTCATCCATTTTGAATTTATTTTTGTGTATGCTGTAAGAAAGTGGTCCAGTTTCATTCTTTTGCATGTGACTGTCTTTTTTTTTTCCATTGAAAATTCTTTGCCATGTTATTGAAGATTAGTTGTCCATAGAGTTGAGCGTCCATTTCTGGGCTCTCTGTTCTGTTCCATTGATCAGTGTGTCTGTTTTTGTGCCAGTACCATACTGTCCTGATGATTGTTGCTTCTTAATACAGCTTGAAGTCCAGAATTGTGATGCCTCCAGCTTTGGTTTTCTTTTTCACCACTACTTTGGTATTCAGGGTCGTTTCTGGTTCCATAAAATATTTTTTTTAATTTTGGGGGGATATCTTAATACTTTTATTTGGCAAAGAGAAGCCTAAGAATTTATTTTTATTTTCATTTATTTATTTTTAATTATGTTCAGTTGGCCAACATATAGTACATCATTAGTATTTGATGTAGTGTTCAACGATTCATAGTTGTGTATAACACCCAGTGCTCATCACAACACATACCCTCCTTAGTACCCATCACCCAGATACTCTGTCCCTCCACCCCCCTCCCTTCCGTAACCCTCAGTTTGTTTCCCAGTGTCTAGAGTCTCTCATGGCTTATCTCCCTCTTATTTCGTCCCCTTCAGTTTTCCCTCCCTTCCCCTGTGGTCCTCCATGCTATTCCTTATGTTCCATACATGAGTGAAACCAAATAATAATTATCTTTCTTTGCTTGACTTATTTCACTTAGCATAATCTCCTCTAGATCCATCCATGTTGATGCAAATGGTAGGTATTCATCTTTTCTGTCCATACAAATTTTAGAATTGTTTGTTCAAGCTCTGTGAAAAATGCTTGTGAATTTTGATAGGGGTTGCATTAAACGTGTAGATTGCTTTGGGTTGTATAGACATTTTAACAATGTTTGTTCTTCCAATCCATGAGCATGGAACGTTTTTCCATTTCTTTATGTCTTCAGCAATTTCTTTCATAAGTGTCCTAAAGCTTTTAGAGTACAGATCTTTTACATCTTTGGTTAGGTTTATCCCAAGGTATCTTATGATTTTTGGTGCAACTGTGCATGGGGACAATTAATGGATTTCTCGTTCTTCTGCTTCATTGTTGGTGTATATACACACAACAGTGTTCTGTGCATTGATTTCATATTCTGCAACTTTGCTGAACTTCTGTATCAGTTCTAGCAATTTTCAGATGGAGCCTTTTGGGTATTCTCCGTAGAGTAACATATTGTCTGTGAAGAGTGAAAGTGTGAGGTCTTCTTTGTTGATTTAGATGCTTTTATTTCATTTTATTACCTGATTGCTGATGCTAGGACTTCTAGAACTATGTTGAAAAACAGTGGTGAGAGTGGACATCCCAGTTGTGTTTCTGACCTTAGGGGAAAAGCTCTCAGTTTTTCCCCACTTAGGATGATATTAGCTGTGGGTCTTTCGTATATGGCCTTTATGATGTATTCCTTCCATCCCTCCATGTGGAGGGTTTTTATCAAGAAAGGATGCTGTATTTTGTCAAATGCTTTTTCTGCATATGTTGAAAGGATCGTATGGTTCTTACCCTTTCTTTTATTAATGTGGTGTATTATGTTGGTTGATTTCCAGATGTTGAATTACCCTTGCATCCCAGGAATAAATGACACTTGGTCATGGTGAATAATCCTTTTAATGTATTGTTGGATCCAATTAGCTAGTATTTTGTAGTTCATCAGGGATATTGGTCTGTAATTCTTTTAAGGGGGGGTCTTTGTCTGGTTTGGGGATCAAGTTAGTGCTGGAATCATAGAATGAGTTTGGAAGTTTTCCTTCCATTTCTGTTTTTTAGAACAGTTTCAGAAGAATAGCTATTAAGTCTTCTTTAAATGTTTGGTAGAGATCCCCTGAGAAGCCATCCAGCCCTGGACTCCTGTTTGTTGGGAGATTTTTGATCACTGCTTCAATTTCTTTGCTGGTTATGGGTTTGTTCAGATTTTCTATTTCTTTCTGTTTCAATTTTGGTAGTTTATGTTTCTAGGAATGCATCCTTTTATTCCAGATTGCCTATTTTGTTGGCATATAATTGCTCATAATATCTCTTATAATTGTTTGTATTTTCTTTTGGTGTTGGTTGTGATCTCTCCCTTTTCATTCATGATTTTATTTGTTTGGGTCCTTTCTCTTTTCTTTTTGATAAGTCTGGCTAGGGGTTTATCAATCTTGTTAATTCTTTCAGAGAATCAGCTCCTGGTTTCATTGATATGTCCTACTATTTTTTTTTAATTTCTATACCATTGATCTCTGCTCCAATCTTTATTAGTTCCCTTCTCCTGCTGGATTTAATTCTTATTTGCTGTTATTTTCCCAGCTCCTTTAAGTGGAGGATTAGGCTGTGTATTTGAGACTTTTCTTTCTTCATGAGGACGTCCTGTCTTGCTATATACTTCACTCTTAGGATCACCTTTGCTGCATTCCAATGGTTTTGAACAGTCATGTGTTCATTTTCATTTGCTTCCATGTATTTTTTAAAATTCTTTAATTTCCTGGTTGACCCATTCCTTCTTTAGTAGGATGTTCTTTAACATCCATATATTTGCACTAATTCCAATTTTTTTTCTTGTGGTTGACTTCAAGTTTCATAGTGTTGTGGTCTGAAAATATCCTTGGTATGATCTCAATCTTTTTCTAGCAGCTGAGTTTTGATTTGTGATGCAGGATGTGATCTATTCTGGAGATTGTTCCAGGTGCACTTGAAAAGAGTATATATTGAGATGATTCTGAATATGTCTGTTAAGTCCATCTGGTCCAGTGTGTCATTCAAAGCCACTGTTTCCTTGTGAGTCTTCTGGTTAGATGATTTGTCCATTGCTGTGAGTGGGTATTAAAGTTCCCTCCTATTATTGGATTATTATCAATGAGTTTCCTTAAGTTTGTTATTAATTGATGTATATATTTGGCTGCTCCCATGTTAGGGGCATAAATATTTAAGATTTCATATTTTGTTGTATAGACCTTGTAATTATGATATAGTGTCCTTCTTCACCTTTCAATACAGGTCTTGGATTAAAATCTAGTTTGTCTGATATAAGGATGGCTACTCCAGCTTTGTTTTGATGCCCAATAGCATGATAAATTGTTCTCCACTTCCTCACTTTCAACCTGGAGGTGTCTGTGTGTCTAAAATGAGTCTGTTGTAAGCTGCATACCAGCGGGTCTTGTTTTTTTGTTGTTTTTTGTTTTTAATCCATTTTGATACCCTATGTTTTTTTATTGGAGCTCTTAGTCCTTTTACATTCAGAGTAATTGTTGAAAGATATGAATTTAGTGTTATTGTATTACCTCTAAAGTCACTGCCACTGTAGATTGTCTGTCTTTCTTTCTAGTCTTTGCTACTTTTGGTCTGTCTTTCCATTCAAAGGATCCTTCTTAGTACTTCTTGCAGGGCTGGTTTAGTATTCAAAGCTCCTTTAGTTTTGGTTTGTCTTGGAAAATCTTTATCTGTCCTTCTATTCTGAACGGCAGCCTACCTGGGTAAAGTATTCTTGGCTGCATTTTTTTTCCATTTAGCACGTTGACTATATCATGCCAGTCTTTTCTGGCCTGTCAGGTCTCTGTGGACAGGTCTGTTGCCAACCTTATGTGTTTATCCTTGTAGGTTAAGGATCTTTCCTCCTGAGCTTCTTTCTGGATTCTCTCATTATCTTTGTATTTCACTATGATACATCATGGTGTTGACCTATTTTTATTGATTTTGATGAGTGTTCTCTGTTCCTTCAGGACATGAATGTCTGTTTCCTTCCCCATATTAAGGAAGTTCTCAGCTATAATTTGCTCAAATATACCTTCTGTCCCCCTCTCTCTTTCTGCTTCTTCTGGGACTCTAATTATTCTAATATTGTTTAGAATTTATGGTATCACTTATCTCTCAAATTCTCCCTTTGTGATCCAGTAGTTGTTTATCTCTCTTTTTCTCAGTTTCTTTATTCTCCAACGTTTTGTTTTCTGTATCACTGATTCTCTTTTCCTCCTCATTTATTCCAGCAGGTAGAGCCTCCAGTTTTGATTGCATCTCATTAACAACCTTTTCGATTTTGAACTGATTAGATTTTAGTTCTTTCATTTCTCCAGAAATAATTTCTCTCTCTATTGTCTTCTTTGCTTTTTCCAAGCCCAGCTAGTATCTCTATAATCATTTTTCTGAATTCTAGTTCTGACATCTTACTTATATCCATACTGATTAGGTCTCTGGCAATCAGTACTGCTTCTTGTTCTCTTCTTTGGTGTGAGTTCTTCTATCTTATCATTCTGTCCAGAGAAGAATAGATGAACAAGAGAAGAAAATACAAAAATAGAAATAACTCCAGAACAATATACACTAAACATATCAGAAGAGATCAGAAACTGAAATGAGAGACAGAGAGAAAAAGAGAGAGAATCTAATTGAATGGGTGAACAGAACAGAGGAATACACTAGATCCTGGGTGTATTTTGGTCTGTTTGTTAGAAGAAACTAGATCCCAAAATTTTAAAGAAAGATAAACTTATATATATATATATATATATATATATATATATATATATATATATATATATATGAATACATATATATATATATAATTGAATACATATATATATATATATATAATTGAATACATTGAGAGGAATCCAAAAATGCAAAGTATATATGTATATCTAAAATACAAAAGTAAAAATGAAAATTGAAAAAGACTTGAAAAATGATAAAATAAGAAATAAGTTGAAAAGAAAAAAAATATTAAAATTGAAAGACCGAGGAATTATGAGAAAAAAACATGAATTCTACATACTATTTTCCACTAGCACTGAAGTTTTGCAGTTCTGTGTGATTGGTAAAATTCATATTAGCTGGATGTTCCTGTTGGTCTTCTGGGGGTGGGGTCTATTGTGCTGATTCTCAGGTGCCTTTGCTGGGGGAAGTTGCATTGCCCTTGTCAGGGGGTGGGCTCAGGGTAAGAGGCTCTGAAACAGACACTGGTGCTGAAAATGGTGACCCCCCCATATTCAGCCCCAGAGCTGAAAGCTCATGCTCCCCACTCTTTAGTGCACCCTCACAGAAAAGCAGTCAATCACTCTTGCCTCCCTGGTCTCTGTCTGCAATCTATGTTCATCCAGTCTGTAACAGAGTGTTTCTATCTCAGGCTCACAACCCAGTTTTGAGTCTCCAAACCCTGCAGACTCCTACAGCAAGCCCTCGCACCACTCCTCCTAGGTGAAGGAGGGGGTGTCACTGCAGTTCTGCTGCATGCTGGGCCCCTGCTTGGTGAACATTGCCCAAATGGGTTTATGGCAACATCAAGGAAAAAGCCCACTCCTGAGTTCACTGTTTACAGCCAGCTTCCCTGCTCCAATGCTTGGGAACTCTCTCACACTCAGGCACCTGTGTTCTTTCTGTGACCCTGGGGATCCTGAGACTACACTTTCCTTCCTAGGATTCCACCCCACTTCATGAGCTGAGCACCTTTCAGGCAGGGACATCCCTCACTGGATCAGACTTCTAAAAGTTCGATTTTGTGCTCTGGGGCTGTATCACTTTCAGGTAGCTAGTTTAGCACTTTCCGGTAGCTCCCCCTGCAATATCTCTTCTAATATATCACCTCGGATTCACTTCTTTGCACTTTCTGCCTTGGAAAAAGTGGTTGCTTTTCTATTTGTAGATTTGCAGCAATTAATTTCTTAGATCTCTGGTTGAGTTTTCAAGTGTTCAGAATGATTTGGTAGCTATCCAGCTGAATTCCAGAGACCAGTCAAATTAGGGTTCCCTACTCCTCCACCATTTTCCTCCTCCTATCTGTCATATATTATTTATTGGGATGCTGCCCTAGGTTTACAATTTACTTACATTATCATTTTCCCACCTTATATTTTTGTTGGTAATTTTCAGTTTCCTAGCAAGATTTATATTTGTTTATGGTTGTACTGCAGATATTTTGAATTCCTGGGTGGACCAGACCAGAAATTCACGTTTCCTCAAAGTACCCTGTGTGTACTCTTGTAAGAACTGGGTAAATGTCCTCAGACTTGTAGGATCTTTGGTAAATAATACAAGATCTTTAGTAAATAATACAGGTGTGCTGGGAAATAATTTAGGACAATATCACCTGCTTCCTTCAGACATGCTGCCCTGAAAGCATTCAGAGAGAACTTTCCCAAAGTCAACCAATTGCTTAAAATCCTTCAGGTGCCCTAATTTCTTTAGCATACAATGTAACAGATTATCTCCACTGAGATGCCCTTTCATGTTGTGACCACATCCACCTGCATACCCATCTTGTCCTCAGTGCTCCAGACCCATCATCTTCTGTCCTTGGACCCCCTGAGCTCCTGCTCCTCCTATGGCTTCCACACCAGCTTCTCTGTATGTTAGGAATAGGTGGGCTTTATCCTGAGGTCAGAATAAGGGCACACATATTGGCATATTTGACTATCACTCAATAGCAGGACTCACACACATCATAACTGGTAGAAGTAGATAATTAAAATATATATGTATTATGGACAGTTATGCTAAGTGGGTAGAAGACGTGAACAGACATTTCTCCAAAGAAGACATACAAATGGCCAACATACACATGGAAAAATGTTCCACATCACTCGCCATCAAGGAAATACAAATCAAAACCACAATGAGATACCACCTTACACCAGTCAGAATGGCTAAAATTCACAAGAGAGGAAAGAACAAATGTTGGTGAGGATGTGGAGAAAGGGGGACCCTCTTACACTGCTGGTGGGAATGCAAGTTGATACAGCCACTCTGGAAAACAGTATGGAGGGTCCTCAGGATGTTAAAAATAGAGATACCCTATGATCCAGCAATCGCACTACTGGATATTTACCCTAAAGATACATATGTAGTAAAAAGAAGGAGCACGTACACCCCAATGTTCATAGCAGCATTGTCCACAGTAGCCAAACTCTGGAAGGAACTGAAATACCCTTCAACAGATGATTGGATTAAGAAGATGTGGTCCATATATACAATGGACTATTACTCAGCTATCAAAAAGAATGATTACCCAACATTTGCTGCAACATGGATGGGACTGGAGGAGATAATGTTAAGCGAAATAAGTCAAGCAGAGAAGGACAATTATCTTATGGTTTCACTCATTTATGGAACATAAGAAGTAGGAAGATCAGTAGGAGAAGAAAAGGAAGAAGAAAAGGGGGGTAAACAGAAGGGGGAATGAACCATGAGAGACTATGGACTCTGGGAAACAAACCAAGGGACTCAGAGGGGAAGGGCGTGGGGGAATGGGATAGGCTGGTGATGGGTATTAAGGAGGGCACATGTTGCACGGTGCACTGGGTGTTATACGCAAGTAATGAATCATGGAAATTTACATCAAAAACTAGGGATGTACTGTATGGTGACTAACATAATATAATAAAAAAAGTTGTGGCTCATACATACAATGGAATATTACTCAGCCATCAGAAAGGATGAATACCCACCATTTGCAATGAAATGGATGGAACTAGAGGGTATTATGCTAAGTGAAAAAAGTCATTCAGAGAAACACTATCATACTATGGTTTCACTCATATGTGGAACATAAAGCATAGTGCTGAGGACAATATGGGCGAGGGGAACTGAATGGGAAGAAATCAGGAGAGGGACACAAACCATATGAGACTCTTGACTCTGGGAAACAAACTGAGGGTTGTGAAAAGGGAGGTTTGTGGGGGGATGAGTTAACTGGATGATGGGCGTTAAAGAGAGTATGTGGTATGATGAGCACTGAGTGATATCCTCAACTAATGAATCATTGAACATTATATAAAAAACTAATGATGTGTTATACCTTGGCTAATTGAATTTAAATAAAAAGATGTACATATTCAATGTACCACATTCACATAAAATTTATTCTACAGTAATGGTAAAAATAAAATCACTAAGATAAAGGCCATACGTCAATTGCCTAGGTCTTTTTTTTTTTTTAACCTAGTGCTATTTTATTTTATTTTATTTTATTTTATATTTTATTTTATTTTATTTTTTTGAAGCTTAAATGATTTTATTTCCTAGGTCTTACATGTCACCCACATTTTAAATTTCTGCCTTTACCTGTATGTCCTGAGACTGTTGTCCTCAGTGTTTCTTACTATCCTTTTTTTGAAAACTTTTAGTAGGATATCATCTTTGGCATCTCTACTAAAGTGTATTTCTTTCTGCATAAAACATTTTTACATTTACATTGATTTCTCTGGATATTATAACATGATTTTATTTATTTTGGACTCGTGGGGAAGGGGCAGAGGGAGAAGGACAAGCAGACTCTGTGCTCAGTGCAGAGCCTGATGCAGGGCTCGATCCCACCACCCAGAGATCATGACTTTAGCTGAAATTAAGAGCCAGACACTTAACTGACTGAGGCACCAGTGGCCCCTGTAATATGATTTTTAATATTAGTCAATTGGTGACTCCAAATATGTAGATTATATGTTTAGTTTTTAATTCCAGTGGCAGTTATTTGAACCACTTTGTGCCTCAGATTCTCTGTACTGAGCACTCTGTGAAGAAAATAAAAAGAAAAACTATTTTTGACCTGAATACTCTGAATGGAATATAAACAATAAGCATAATATGAAACAAAATAGCACATCCAAATACTATAGTGGTGTATAAGAAGAATTTAAAGTAAAGCTATTTTTCCTGCTAATTCCTACCAGCTACCCTTATAGATAACTCATGTAAAGATTTTCATATGGGCATCTTTTCAGGATTTCCCCCTCATTCTTAAATAAATGCACATTTAACCAAATGCATGCCATTTTACAGAAATGAGATAATCATATTACATTGTTCTTTTAATAAACTATCTGTTTGTTTATTTATCTAGTTATGTATCTACCTATATTGTTCTACATATTCTAAGAAAAGATGAAGGCATCTTTCAAAATCCGTAATACACCTGCTATACTCATTTGAATAGATGCTCCATATTGCAATGGACTTCGGTACAAAAATACACAATGAACCCTTTTTATTTCTCTTACAATTTTGCTTGGTGAAGATCCTCTATGTATTTGCTTTCTCCACACACAGCTATATCTATGAAAGTGGGTCCTGGGAGTGGAAAGGTGTGGTGTAGTTCTGGAAAGAAACTAAATGCAGGAGTATCCTGAATGAAGACATAGTGGGTGATGAAGGTCAAGGTCACAAGCAGTCAGAAAATCTGGGTGGAATGTATAAGTCCCAGAAAACCAATAATAAGGAGGGGATACAAAGAATTCATTGGCTGGAGAGCAGGTCAAACTTGAGGGTGGACAGAGATCATGAGAGAGTTTGGAGGAAATGTTGCATGGAGAAATCAGAAGAGAATGAATCAAAAGATATTCAGAAGTGACATTATCTGGGAGAAGTGACCAGCAAGGTATCTAGGGAGAGAGAGTGAAGAAAAGTAGTGATGATTCAGGGAGTCTGTTATGAGTGTTGAGGTGGATGCAGTCACTTGGTTTCATAACTTATTAGATAATTGATTTGATTCTCTTTTTTGGTTTGTTTTTGTTTGTTTTTTACAGAGACAGAGTAGGGGAGAGGCAGAAGGAGAGGGAGAGAGAGAGTAATTCTCTTTTTTGAAAAAGTGTCAAGCATATACAGAATTATTTGGAAATTGAAAATGTAGGGTCAGTATTTGGCAATAGAAGGTCACGGCCATCCATGAGTAGTTGTAGCAAATCAACAAATGGGGGGATGGGGCATCAAGAGGGAAGTGGAGTCACTGGTGGAGAATGTGTGGGATTAGGAAACCTGGGGAAACCACATCAATAAGGAGGAAGTGGAAGAGAATCAAACCTACCTGAGAGGGTGAAGGAGGCCCACTGTCATCTGTCACTTTAATAGTTGTCTGAGATCATAGCCAATTTATTTCTACTTCTGATGTGGTATCAAGGTGACAAGGTGAGAGGCAGGGTGGTAGAGATAAAACCCCCTCCTGTCCAATGTGAGGGTGAGTGGGAGAATATTCATGAGCATAAAAGAAGAAAGAAAGAAAGAAAGAAAGAAAGAAAGAAAGAAAGAAAGAAAGAAAGAAAGAAAGAAAGAAAGAAGGAAGAAAGAAGGAAGAAAGAAAGAAAGAGAAAGAAAGGAAGAAAGAGAAAGAAAGGAAGAAAGAAAGAAAGAAAGAAAGAAAGAAAGAAAGAAAGAAAGAAAAAGAGAAAAAGAGAAAAAGAAAGAAATATTTGCTTTTTACCTTACCTTGCTTGTTCCCTCACTTCCATATACTCCCTGTCCCTCCTAGGTTACTTAAAAATCATGGGTCATCATTCTCTTCATTGTAATCCATTCTTTGTAACTGCATCAGTTACAAAGTCACCTAACTATGGAATCTTATCGGGTGCCTGTGGCTGCAGGTGCACATGGTCATGCTTACTTCTCCCCTGTGAATGTGTAAGACCCCCTCTAGGGTGTCCCTAGTTCATCCACTCTGATATCCTTCATCTCTCACATCCCTCTCTGTAATCCAATGATCTCTCTCTCCCCTGTCTGCAGTACATTATCAGACTTTCTTCAGTTTCTTTGAGGATAAAAAGTATCTTTCATCCAGACTCCAAACTGGTAAATAGAAGCTAGAAAATAAGTTACATGTGATCACCTACTACCTGTTGACATGTTTATGGTTTTTCTTATTCAAGACAAAAATTAGATGTTCAGCATTTTTCTTTTTTTTTAAATTTTCCTCTAGCATTTCTATTATTTATTTGTACATGTAAATTGATACAGAGTTAATTCTGATGCAAGTAGTAACATATTTTGGATGTAGTTTTTAATCTGCTATTGTCCATAATATCTCTATTGACTTAAATGCCACATTTATCATGAATTATGAGATAAACATAGTCTACTCTTGGACTTTGTATCCTAATCTCTTGATCTGTTGATTTTATTTTTTAGCATTCTGTTTCAATTAGCTAGTACCATTCTCTTTGTTTTCCTGGACTCCACATGTTCATTTCTCTGGATTAATTTTTTATAACCATTTCATGTAATAAAAAAGAGGTATTTTGAATATGAAGCTATTTCAGTACAGTTATTCTAATATAGGAATTATGTGTAGCTTTGCAATGTTGAGAACTCTTCTATACAAAAGGAAAGCTAGATTCACAGGACTGATCTAATGTTAAACTGCTCTTACTAATCAACACTATAAACAAAAATCTCATTTAAAAAAAGCAAATGATATGAATAAGAATTTCACAAAAAGTGAAAACAAGATGAAAATAAGCTTAGAAATGTTCAGATCATTCACACACACACAAAAGAAATATACTATAAAACAGTAACAATGTGCTTTCATATTCTTCAGGGAATTCTACACTTTCCTTTAATATACAGATTGCACATATCTGAGCATGTATCCTCTTGTTGTAACAGCAGTCCCGCTGGTCTTAAGGGTGACCTTGCTCCAAGGTTATGCACTCCTTGTTTGCTGACCTTTGTCCCTTGGTCTGTAGCAGAACTAACTGACTTTCTCTGAGATTTGCAGACCACTGGCCTTGAGGAATGAAGGGTCCAACTTTCCTGGAAGATAAGACCTGACTATATTTGAAACAGCTGCCAATGATGCCAGCAAGTCTGTTCAGGGTCATGTCCCCATCAGACTAGCAGCCTGCACAACTGCTCCTTTTCTTGCATGGAGGCCCCACCTTTTCCCCACCTTTCCCTGGAAAACACTCTGACTTCCTCTGCACTGGGGAGATGGTCTTTGAGACATTAGTTTGCCATCTTCTCAGGTTGCTGGCTTCCTGAATAAAGCAACCTTTCCTTCCCACCATCATTTGTCTCTTGACTTTTGATTTTCCAGCAGTAAACGGCCCAACCTGAGTTTGGAACCGGTTCTGTGTCAGGTAACATTAACACTTTTACTGTCTTAATAATATTAAGAGAGTCATTTTCACTATTTTTAACTTATGGATAGCATCACTATTATATAAATTATTATTTAAATAATTAATAGGAACTATATTTTCTATATTTCTAATGACTTTGCTCAATTATTTTATCAGTGCTATATTTTTAAAGTAAATTAATAGGACTTCTATAAGCAGAAAATGTTAGGGGTACCTGGCGGGGGGTGGAAAGAAGAGGCAACTTTCCTGACCCAAGATTCTTTGTCCCTGGCTATTTTCCATGATCAGTACCCTGCTGGCTCTACTTGCCCAGCACACATCTTGCAGAACTTCCTAGGGGTGTCTAGAACACAGAAATACCAAAACATGAGAAGTGAGGATTTTATGGGAACAAAAGGAATGGAAAAACTAACAGTCTCTACCAGGTCAGGAAAGAGTCTAATCACATCAGAGACAGTAACTCAGTGGTAAAACTCCCGGTGCTGTGTCAAAAGTAAATCTTGACCTAATGCACATTCTTGAGTTGTTTTAGCAGGACTGAAACCATGCCCCACAGGGTTAATGAGATTAAAACTGTCACCAGCAAGACCCCCATGGACACCCCTTCTTCTTCACAGGAATGTAAACCATATACTTCAGAGACAAGCAGAAGGAAGAGCTTGGCAGCCCAGACCAATTTGAGCCCCCCCACCAACTCCATCTGTGCAGATGGACCATGGAGTGTCCTACAGTGACCTCTGCCTCCTTATAATATTAAATTTCTGCCCCGGGAGGAGCACAAGCTTCACTAACACACCACAGGACACATCACAGCTTGTGTTCTCAGTAACCCTGCACAACCTTATGCCCACCTTTACCTGGGATGGCAAACCTCCCCTTTGTGAATGTTCATCCTAACCCTGAATGATGGAACTTGCTCACCCTCACTCAGGGAGCCACAGCTTTGGAAATTCTTCCCCCCTGATCTCCTTATTTATTGCAAATAAAGTTTTTGTGTGACAACACCTAGTAGAGCCTCTCCTGTACCTCACCAAGAAGTGAACTCACAGTAGTCCGGTGACACTTTTACATAATATATTTCATCCTGTAACTAGAAAACTTGGCTTACTTCTCCCTACTCTCTACCTGTGGTTGTAATTACATTCATTGTATATTAATAAGAAATTGCAGAGAAATGGTAAGTAATAATTGTCATAACAATTATCTTTGGTCATTATTACCCTTTATACTAATGTTAGATACAAGTAGAAACGAAATAAAGTAAGTAATTTAAAATATAGCTATTGTTAAAGAAGGTCTCCTTTTATTTTATTTTTTTAAATATTTAAACACATTTTTCATGAAAAAGTCTGGATAGCTGAAGTGATATCCACCAAGAAAAATTGAAATACCCATCACGTCTCTGAAAAACACCTGCACAATGAGGAAGACAGAAAACTATACAAGACTCACACCCTTATAACACATGAGACAGGTCATGTACCAATTTCACACAATCTGGAAGTGAAAATAAATGAATAAGTAATCACAAAAACTGATGACAGAATCCTGACAGACTCATTCCCATGTTCACACCAAAAGACATGAGCTTCAGTGGAAAGAGAAGTCAGCTCCAGAAAAGTCTGTGGGAGCCAGAAGGGGAAGCTGGCAGTGGCCTGAACCACCATCAGAGGAGACAGTCCTCTGAGTGTGAAGACACAGGAGAGCGAGGGGGAGACCCAAGCCCCGACCACAGGACAGGCATCCAGGGTGAGCAGGAAGGAGACAGGAGGTCTCAGAGGCAGTGCTGTGGGCATATGGGGTGAGAAAGTCAGGAGGGGAGCCCTGGAAATACCTCAGTGGTGGTAAAAGAAGGGGAAGGAGACATTAGTATCTGCCAGGCACAGGAGAATAGGAAAAAAGTCAAAGGACACAATAGCCTACCTCCCACCACAAGTAAAAATATATGAGATAAAATTTTGAAAAAAGGTCTAATTAACACATAATATTATTTTTCATAACATCAAAACCACACTGACTAAATTATTGCATAAAATGGAGTATGGAGAGGGTGCTTGCATGGCTCAGTTGGTTGCACAACTGCCTTTAGCTTGGGTCGTGATCTTAGAGTCCTGGGATCGAGTCCTGCATTGGGATCCCTGCTCAGTGGGGAGTCTGCTTCTCCCTCTGACCCTACCCCCTCTCATGCTTTCTGTATCTCTCTTTCTCAAATTAAAAAAAAATGGATATGGTGAAATCTACAAAATAAACACATGACAAGGAGATAGATAACAGACAGTAAAAAATACCAATAAAAAATAGAAACCCAAGGGGCGCCTGGGTGGCACAGCGGTTAAGCGTCTGCCTTCGGCTCAGGGCGTGGTACCGGCGTTCTGGGATCGAGCCCCACATTGGGCTCCTCTCTGTGAGCCTGCTTCTTCCTCTCCCACTCCCCCTGCTTGTGTTCCCTCTTTCGCTGGCTGTCTCTATCTCTGTCAAATAAATAATAAAATAAAATCTAAAAAAAAAAATAGAAACCCATAATTACTTTAGAGACCACTATGGGAAAATAACTATGTTATTTCAACAGCCTCTATATTAAAATTGGAACCATGCAGAAGTTTAGCATGGCCTCTGCCCAAGCACGACAGCACAAAAGTGAAGTGCTTCCTGTATTTACAGACGGTGGCGCTGACTTCCCCACAGCAGTGCACACGCTGCTCCTGCCAGTGAACGGAGCACCTACAATGGCGCCTGTTCGGTGGTTCAGCCCCTGTGAAATGTGCACAGTAGGGAGCTCCCTGCAGACAGGAGGAAACTGGGGGCCACAGATCGCTGAGTGCAGGGAGACACTGCTGGTGGGTCAGGGGTTTCTTTGCAGGTGATGGAAATGTGGTAAATTAGGTCAGGATGGAGGTTGTCCAACTCTGTAAATACACTACAGACGACTGAAATGTGCACTTTAAGTGAGTGAACTTTATGGCATTATCTCAATAGTTTTATTTTGATACATTTTTACAAAAAAAATCCCAAAAAACAAAAAACCACAAAAACAATATGAGGGAGAGTAACTCACTGACCCTGTAATGTTGTTCTGTGCTCAGAGACTAAGATCCCCAGACCCTCCACAGTCTTCCTGTGACCATGGGGACAGGTTTTTGTCTCAGGTCCCCATGGGCCTGCAGCACTGTGTCATTGTTGATGCTTTTGTCCCATGTTGAGCAGTAATAATCAGCCTCATCTTCAGGCTGCAGGTCCGAGATGATCAGAGAGACTATGTTCCCAGCGTCAGAGCCAGAGATCTGAGCTGGAATCCCTGAGGGCCTAGTGGTTCCAAGCATCACAGTTTTGAGGGCACCCTGAGAAGTCTGTTGGTACCAGCCCACAGAATATGATCCAACATTGTTGGCATTTCCAATGCAGGTGAGGGTGACCTTCTGTCCCACAGCCCCTGACATAGAGCCTTCCTGTATCAGTGAAGGCTGTGCCCAGGATCCTGCAACAGAGCAGTGCAGACACGCACAGGTGAGTCTCATGTTTTGCCCCCAGTGTGTTCTCAAAAAGAGGGGAAAGAAGAAACCCAGGGGACCCCATAATCAATTCTCCTGCTTTCCCACAGACAGTCACCTGAGCAGAGAGTGAGGAGGGTGATAAAGAGAAGGGTCCAGGCCATGGTGGAGATGCCCCAGGCTCTTTCTTCTGAGCCCACAGTGAGAGACCTGCACAAAGCCTCTCTTATCCTCTCCCCTCCTGGAAGAGCAGAGAGAAATCTTTCATGCAAATCACTCCCTCCCCTGGGGCCCTGGGCCTAAATTTGGGGAAAGCTGACTTTGGGGTGGGGCTGGCAACCTCTCCTGTGCCCCAGTGAGCACAGAGCAGAGGGCACAAGGCAGGGCTCCAGGCCTGGGTGCCCAGCTGAGACAGACCCCACCCCACAGACACACACGGACAGGCTCACAGCCCCCTTGCTGTCTCAGAATCCAGACTCACCTCTGACTGGGAGGGGCATCCTGGAGCTGACCAGAGAGAGGGACACTCTGGACTTCAGCCTGCCTGGTTCATCCCCCATCCCCACACAGGGCAGGGGTTTCTCATTCCCCAGGGCCCCTGCCTGTGCTGCAGGCGCCACCACACCTCAGTCATTACTTCAGAGACATGGCCTCCTCAGCATGAATCACCCTGTGCTCCTCCCACCACTTACCTAGTTGTGTTGTTGGGGCCACAGCTGAGTGACCCGTCAGGAAGGATGTATCCTGCACCCAGTAAGCAGAAGTGCAGAGGGCATGCACACCCCTCCACAGGGTCTATGGGGGATGCTGAAGGGGCAGCCAATCTCTCTCTCACGTCAGGACAATTGACGACCTAGCCAACCAGTCCCCATAACCGTCTGCTCTGCACCTGATGGGACAGAGTTCATTAATAACAATGTGCAAGGAATTCTTCAAGGAGAGACCAGAATTACAAAGAAGTGAGAAGTGGTTCTTCTGTTGCTCCCCGCCCCCCCCCCCGAACATCCACAGTAGATTGTCAACAAAACAGCTCTCCCAGGATACAGCCAGGAACACCCAACGCTAAGGGGAGACACCAGGGGTGAAGGGGTCTCCTGCACCAAACACAAGGCTCATCTAGATGGCTCTGTACATTTGGGGACAGAGGGGTGGGAGTTTCAAGGACATCACTCAGTCTCGTGATCCAGAAATTCCTGGTGCCCTACGTCCTCTGTCCTCAGTGTGAGATTTATTTAATTACTCATCAGATCCATCTCTAATACTTCCTAGATGCCAGACATGGTTATACTCATGCTGTAAATATCAACACAATTGTTTCCCCAGTGATTTTATCTAATTCATTTCTGCACTGATAACGGCAATATATATTTGTATCCAACAACTCTCACTTAACATAGAACTGTATGTCCTATTCCTACAAATGCTTCATGGTTCCCTCTGAACTTCACACAGGACATCTGATCACTGTCTTTCATAGTGAGTCAGATGAAAACCCAGCATGTGTCCATGATCTACACAATTTTGTTTGCTCCTGGCAGCGCTAAGGACCTGGAGCTTGCTGATACTTAGCTGGTGCTCAGTAAATAATTTTGAATTAAAAAATAAATCTAGCAAATAAAAAAGAAAAATGCAGATTCTCACTTTCTTTACCTTATTACTAAAATCTGTAACTCTTCTTTCATTTGGACCATCATCATCCATTCAAATTTTGAACCACGGACATAGGTGTCATCTTAGACACATCCTTACAACTCACGTGCAACCTGCATGTAATTCCTAAATCCAGTGTTCTCCACAAAAAAAATGACATTAAATCTACACATTCAATACAATTCTTATGAAAATTCCAATGACATTTTTCAGAGAAATTGAAAAAAAAAATCCTGAATTTTGTATAGGGCAAGAAAGACCTCAAATTGCCAAAGTGATCTTGAGAAAGAAGCACAAAGATGGAGGCATCATACTTCTTGATTTCAAATTATATTACAAAGCTATAGGAATGAAAACATGGTATTGGCCTAGAAAGAGACACATAGATCAATGCCACAGAATAAAAAACCCAGAAAGAAGCATAAGTTCCCCTTGACTACAAGGGAGGACATAGACTGAAAAGAGGGCCTTTGTGAGGTTTCTGGAGGAGAACTGACATGGATTTTGTAGGGGATTCAGATAGGAATTTGCATGAATCATAGAGCAGATGCCCCAAATGAGATCCTTACGTTCTCACTGATGTTTCCCGGCACACTTTGGGAGACAAAGCAGGGATTACTGGACACCCTGCAGTGGGCACATGGTCACCCTTGCCACGGTGGGCACAGTGCATCCACGTGGTCAAGCTGGGGTAAGAAGCACAGTCCAATGAATGCTCCGTGCTGGGTGAGGCCACACCAGCCAAGAGCCACCATCGATGCTGCCGTCTGCTCTCTGCTGCTTCCTGCACTGGCGTGGGCTCCTGGAGGCCTGGCTCTGCTGTCAAATCCGGGTACCCATCCCCCTACTGGGTGCAGAGTTACTGCTGGGGATGATGAACAAGTTCTAGAAATGGATAGTTGTGATGGGTGCACCGCATTGGGAGTCTACTCAATATCTCTGAATTGCACAATAAGGGGTGATTAGAATAGTAAAATTTCCGTTATGCTTATTTTTATAAGTAAACTCTTCCACTGAAGAGGATGGAGGTGGTCTCACCCCCTGGGGAGAGCCCTGGGAGGAAGCAGGTGCTGAGACAACTCACATGTTCCTGTTCAGGGGACTCTACCAGGCCAGAGAGGACCCAGCTGCTGGGTCCCCTTAGGTCTCACGGGGCCCTGCCCCCAGGCCCAGAGTCCTTTGGGTGAAGGCTCCTCACTGAGCAGCTGTGTAAAGAGCACAGGGCAGCCCCACAGCTCCCCCTGCTGGTCGCATGGCCCAAAGCCCTGGGAATCCAGCTGGACTGTGGTTCACCAGGTCATTGTCCATCTTTGCACATCCATGGTTTGGTTCACAGAGAGTTCCATCACTTGTGCATTAAAGCAATGGGTTCAAAATACTCTCATATCAATTTATTTGTATATTTGTACCTTTATTTGTTGTACCAGTGACAAATCAAAAAATTTCTTGGCTCCATCGTTCATTTCTCTCTGGAATCTTTTATTCTATGGACAAACCTCCTTTTCTTTCCCCCCGCCAAGTTTCCTGCTAGGGTCCTTAGTAGGACTGGGTTGAAATGTTGAAATGACAATGTCCTTGCTCACACGTTAGGCCTTGAGCTCTCTATATACCATTTTGTTGACAAATGGTGATCTTATATGTCATTAAATGAAATGTTATAAGACAGTCACCCACCTCACCCATACTCTGCATTTTATATGCTCACGGAGGGTGTCTCCTGTGCTCACAATTTGCCCCTTCAGCTACCTGCTTCCTGTGGTTTCCTTACTCTGTAGCTGGAAGCATCATGTCTATCTCCACATTCTTCAGTGATGGGCCTGGGACCAGAGTTCATGTTGGGGGGCCTGGATTGTGGGTCCACAAGGGGTACCAGGTGCTGAGGACCACTGGGTGGGGGCTGATGTCTGGGTCTGTAGAGGCTGGCCTGGTGCTAGGATGGGCTGAGAGTCTGCATTTGGGTGAAACTGTTGAGAGGCTGGGTCCATAGTTTCAGGCAAGGGGCCTGTTTCTGTGACAGCCAGTCTGGAGATGAAGTCCATGATGGTCAGCATGGCCCTAGATGGATGTGTGTGCACACAGATTGGATATGCAGGAGACCTTCAGGCACCTGGGGCTTCAGGCCAGGGCTGCTTCTTAGGCAGGCGAGATCTTGGTTCTGATGGGGTCCTTCTGTCCCCTGGGTGCAAGCAGCTAGCCTGGCACAGAGGCCAGCTGTGTTCAGTGGTCTACAGTATAGGCCTAGAGTCTAGGTGCCTGGCCTCCTGGTAGCCAGTTTGGGACCAGTCAGCAGCTTCTGTTCACAATAGCCCAGGTGGGGCCTGGGTCTGTGGGAAGTGGTGGGAAACCTAGGGCCATGGAAGATGCATGGGCTCCAAAAAATGTTGGGTCACAGCAGTGGGCTGTAGGAGCCAGGGCCCGTGGGAGCCAGCCTGGCCCTGGTGCAGGCAGGGGTTGTGGTGTCCATTGAGGTCAGGTGCTCATGTCACTCTGCCTCCCAGGGGAGTGCTTTTCTCAGAGGTGGGCCAAAGCGTGACAGGTGTCATGTGAAACTCTTTCCTTCCCTCTTCAAGGAATCTTTTCTTATTTGTTGTTCCACCCAGTGCTGTAATGGCTCACCTGGAATCATCAGTTATCATGGAAGTATTCTTGTGTGTGGATTCTTATTCAAATTGATGTTTCTGGAAGGAGAAGAACACTGGAAACTCCCACACTGTCTTCTTGCTGAAACCACTCTGCTCCCGTTATGCAATTTCTTACAATAGGACAAGGGGACCTTACAGTCACTGCTGTTCTGACAGGTCCTGAGGCTCCATCACAATCACCCATTCAGGATTGTTCCCACCTCAGATCTTAGCTGCCCATTTGCTTGTGAGACCAGACATCTCTCCCTGAGGGTCCATGTTCTCTTGTTCTTTGCCTTCTCAAAGCACTGTGGCTGCAGTTCTGCATCAGCCATAGTTTGGGCTGGAGGACAAAGGACCATCCAGTGAGATGAATGCTCTGCACAGGTGCTGCATTTATCCCCATGCTCTTAGCCCTTCCTGAATCAAATTCCCACTGCCTCAGAACCCTCCTCTGCACTCTCTGGGTCAGGGAGGTGCCATCAGTGACTGCCTGTGATTTTCCAGAACTGTGCATGCCCTTGTCAGTGTCTTGTGAGTAAAGAGGAGGAGGATTCCCATATGGACCACTTCATCATGAGCTGAAGGGTCACGAAATCTCCCACGTCTGATCAAAACTGCTTTCACGAGGCGCCTGGGTGGCTCAGTCATTAAGCGTCTGCCTTCGGCTCAGGGCATGATCCCGGTGTTCCGGGATCAAGTCCCACATCGGGCTCCTCCGCTGGGAGCCTGCTTCTTCCTCTCCCACTTCCCTGCTGTGTTCCCTCTCTCGCTGGCTGTCTCTCTGTCACATAAATAAATAAAATTTTTTTTAAAAAAAAACTGCTTTCACGCTGCCTTCTCCACATGCTCAGGTGTCTCCCATGCTCATCTGGGTTAGGAGCCATCCTTGGAATAATGGAGGTCAGGAAGGCAGAAGGGGAGACCAAAGAGCAGGGTGAGCACAGGCTCTTACTCCTTTTTTCACAAGAAGCATGTCTCTTCTATTTATATTTTGTGGCCAAAGCAAGACAGGAGGTGATTGCAAACCACAAGGGGACAAGAGTTTATGATCTGTCACAGAAAAGCAATACCCATAGGGAACGGTCATGCAATCTGCACACACTCCTGGCAGGGAGGCAGGCCCCTGTCTTCACCTTCCCTTCCAAGGCAAGCTTTTTCAGCACAACAAATGGGTATATTTGTTAACAATAACTCAATGAACAACAGTACAGAGATTGATTCAACTCAAATTTACAGAGACAGGTTTATGGGTAAATTAAGTGCCGGGCATTCCTACAAACCAGCTTCCTTTTGAGGTCAATATTCCACTGCCAGGGCACAGGGGTTTCTCTCTGGACCAAGATTTAAAGCATCTGCACGTGGCTCCCCTTAGGAGCCCATAGAGGTCCAGAGCAAACACTGACATCTCCCAGAGAAGCGTGAGCTGAGGAGCATGGTGTCTGAGGATCACAAGCTCTCAAAGTTGCCAGTTCTCTCCTCCTGCCAACCATCTCATGCTCATGGATCGCCTGCTTTTAAGTTTTCCAGGTGTCTATCCATTGTGCTCCTGACATGCTGGAGTGTCCCCGAGCTCCCTATTGGCTTTCGGAGTGAGGGGCACGAGCCCCACAGGGAACGGAGTGCAGTCACAGCACCTGCTGCATCTCTTTAAAGATATCTTAACTCTTAGCTGCCTTAGCCTTGACCTTTTGTATCCCTAGCAGATATGAGGGTGAAGACTCCATCTATGTTCCCAGCATCTCCTTTGCAGTCCTGCTTAGGCGGTTTGTCTTCTCCCTAGGAGATGGATGATTTGCCACAAGTGTCTATAGAACCACTGAAGACAGAGAGGGGCTGTGTCATGACAGGAACTGGCCAGACAATGGACCTAGTGCCACCACTGTTCCCAGCATGGTTCTTGGCTTCACAGTCTACAGATCAGGTACAGAAGGAGGTGGTGATAATAGGGATGAGACATGTACAGGCCAGCATGCAGCAAACCCTGAGCTTTGCACCTTGAAATCTACAGATCTTCCGGGGATCCCCTCAGTCTCCCTCACAGCCACCCACATCCCTGAAGCAGTGGCCCCTCATGCACATCCACCCCCAGCTCCCTGGAGAAGCCCAACAGCTCCAAGGCCATCAGGAGTAGACTCTCGGGTGAGAGTGACCTGTCTGAAGAGCACTCTCCTTCTACCCCCCATAGTGGGGCCCTAGAGAGGAGGATGCAGGGAAAGGAGCATGTGAAAACTCTGACCTAGAACTTAATTTGAGTCCAGTTCTGAGTCTGTAAAGGCCCTTGGGTGTCCCTGAGGAAGAGCTCACTCCTAGGGGTACTCAGGTGCTGTGGACCTCCTGTCAGGGAGGACAGGGCAGGGGGGTCATAGCAGTGACCAGGCAGCCCTGAGCTCCCTGTTGATCCACAGCTGGACCCAGACATCCCATCTAACTTTCCAGAGTAAAGAGATGTGTCCAGTTCTGACTCTCTAGTAAGACACGTCGAGATGGATGTCACATGCACAAAAGTGCATATGGTGTGGTTCATGTTGATGACCATAAATATTGTCAGTACACAATCAACCAACTAATTGTAGTAGAATTTAGAATTTTTTTCTATAGGCATGTTAAGGAGTAAGAGGTGTGAATTATGCCATAAATGGAATAATACCTGAAAACCATTAATTTTTATCATTGCTAAAATAATAAATCCAGGTTCTTCCAACAGTGAAACACACTGCATGGAGTAACTCACTGAAGAGAAGCACAATTGCAAACTAATGTGGGTGCTGCTGTTTGCTTCCATGGAGGCGTTGGTGCATGAGTGCGAGCTTTAAGACGCCTTCGTGTGCACAGATTCTTTTTTAATAATATTTTTTATTATATTATGTTAGTCACCATACAGTACATCCCTAGTTGTTGATGTAAAGTTCGATGATTCATTACTTGCCTGTAACACCCAGTGCACCATGCAATACGTGCCCTCCTTAATACCCATCGCCAGCCTATCCCATTCCCCCACCCCCTCCCCTCTGAAGCCCTCAGTTTGTTTCCCAGAGTCCACAGGCTCTCATGGTTCACAGATTTAAGTCCTCTGTAAGACGAGAGCCAGGGCTGTGGCCACATGTCAGTCTCAGGCCTCAGTTGGCTGCATGAGGTGCCAGCTGGTCTGGAGTCTGGGAAAGAACCTCCAGTTTACAGCACCTTTAAGTGTCCTCAGACATGTGCAGACAGGCACATACAGAGCCCATGGCTGACAGATCTGGTGACTGGATGTCTGAGCCACCTCTTGTTACATGTGAAGCACACAACACATTGTCTTTCACAAGAGGGTCAAGGCGCGAACTAGGAAGTAAAAGAATTATTCTGGAACTTGACAGCTGTAAGTCCCAGGCAACAGGAGTCAGTGTCATACCTGGATTCCCCTGCTGACCATCTCCATGGTAGGAGCCTCTGGTCAACGCCAGGACAATTTGAAATGAGTAAGAGATGGGTGGAGAAAAATAAAATATTTGTATTACCATTTCTGTGATGAGAAGGATTATGTACACTTAAGTATCTTCCGAGATGTTTGCTATATTATAGTATATAGACATGTTTGAAAATCCAATTTAAAACAGCATAACTGATAATACTAGAAATGTCTTTTTTTTGGCATGACAGCAGCTAGTCAAAACCCTTTATTTTTTATTTTTTTAATAACATTTTTATTATATTATGTTAGTCACCATACAGTACATCCCTGGTTTTTGATGTAAAGTTTCATGATTCATTACTTGTATATAACACCCAGTGCACCATGCAATACGTGCCCTCCTTAATACTCATCACCAGCCTATCCCAATCCCCCACCCCCCTCCCCTCTGAAGACCTCAGTTTGATTCCCAGAGTCCATGGTCTCTCATGGCTCATTCCCTCTTCTGTTTACCTCCACCCTTCTACTTCCCATTCTTTTCCAAATGATCTTCCTACTTCTTATATTCCATAAATGAGTGAAACCATATGATAATTGTCTTTCTCTGCTTGATTTATTTCGCTTAGCATTATCTCCTTCAGTCCCGTCCATGTTGCTGCAAATGTTGAGTAATCGTTCATTCTGATGACTGAGTAATATTCCATTGTATATATGGACCACAGCTTCTTAATACAATCATCTGTTGAAGGGCATCTCGGCTCCTTCCACAATTTAGCTATTGTGGACAATGCTGCTATGAACATTGGGGTGCATATGGCCCTTCTCTTCACTACATCTGTATCTTTGGGTAAATACCCAGTAGAGCAATTGCTGGATCACAGGGAAGATCAATTTTTAACTTTTTAAGGGACCTCCACACAGTTTTCCAAGTGGCTGTACCAACTTCTGTTCCCACCAACAGTGAAAGAGGGATCCCCTTTCTCCACATATTCTCCAACATTTTCTGTTTCCTGCCTTGTCATTTTTTGCCATTCTAACTGGTATAAGGTGGTATCTCAATGTGGTTTTGATTTGAATTTCCCTGATGGCTAATGACTTTCAGCATTATTTCATGTGTCTGTTAGCCATTTGTATGTCTTCACTGGAGAAGTGTCTATTCATAACTTCTGCCCATTTTATGATTTGTTTATTTGTTTCTTGTGTATTGAGTTTGAGAAGTTGTTTGTATATCTTGGATACCAGTCTTTTTTTTCATAATAATATTTTTATTATATTATATAATTCACCATACAGTACATCCCTGGTTTTTGATGTAAATTTCAATGATCCATTTGTTGTGGATACCAGTCTTTTATCTGTAGTGTCATTTGCAAATATCTTCTCCCATTCCGTGGGCTGCCTCTTAGTTTTTTTGTTTTTTTGTTTTTTTTTTTTTTTTTTTTTTTTTTTTTTTTACTGTTTCCTTGTCTGTGCAGAACCTTTTTATCTTGATGAAGTCCCACCAGTTCATTTTTTCTTTTGTTTCTCTTGCCTTTGGAGATGTGTCATGAAAAAGTTTGCTGTGGCTGATGTCATAGAGGTTGCTGCCTATGCTCTCCTTTAGGATTTTGATGGATTCCTGTCTCACATTTAGGTCTTTCATCCATTTGGAGTTTATCTTTGTGTATGGTGTGAGAGAGTGGTCAAGTTTCATTCTTTTGTATGTAGCTGTCCAATTTTCCCAGCACCATTTATTGAAGAGACTGTCTTTTTTCCGCCAGATGTTTTTTCCTGCTTTATCAAAGATTAGTTGCCCAAGGGGCCGAGGGTCCATTTCTGGGTTCTCTATTCTGTTCCATTGGTCTATGTGTCTGTTTTTGTGCCAGTACCATGCTGTCTTTGTGATCACAGCTTTGTAGTATAGCTTGAAATCTGGCATTGTGATGCCCCCAGCTTTGTTTTTCCTTTTCAACAATTCCTTGGCGATTCAGGGCCTTTTCTGGTTCCACACAACTTTAAGGGCTGTTTGTTCCAGTTCTTTGAAAAATGTCACTGGTATTTTGGTTGAAATAGCATTGAAAGTGCAGATTGCTATGGGTAGCATGGACATTTTATCTATGTTAATTCATCCAATCCATGAGCATGGAATATTTTTCCATCTTTTTGTGTCTTCCTCAATGTCTTTCAAGAGTGATTTATAGTTTCTAGTATATAGATCCTTTATGTCTCTGGTTAAGTTAATTCCAAGATAACATATGATTTTTGGTGCTATTGTAAATGGAATGGATTCCCTAATTTCTCTTTCTTCAGTTTCATTGTTCGTGTATAGAAATGCAGCCGATTTCTGAGCATTGATTTTGTATCCCTCCACATTACTGAATTGCCCTATAACTTCTAGTAGTTATAGTTAATAGTTATAGTTAAAAAAAATCAATTTCTTCCTGTTTCAGTCTTGGTAGTTTATAGGTTTCCAGGAAGGCCTCCATCTCTTCCAGGTTGCTTAATTTATTGGCATAAAGCTGTTGATAAAAGTTTCTAATAATCCTTCCTATTTCATTGGTGTTCGCTGTGACCTCTCCCTTTTCATTCATAATTTTATTAATTTGGGTCCTTTCTCTATCCTTTTGGCTAAGTCTTGCCAGTGGGTTATCTATTTTATTTATTCCTTCAAAGAACCAGCTTCTAGTTCTGTTGATCTGCTCTACTGTGCTCCTGGTTTCTAATTCATTGATCTCTGCTCTAATCTTGATCAACTGCTTTCTCATGAGTGGATTAGGCCTGTTCTTCTGTTGCCATTCCAGCTTCTTGAGGTGAGAATATTAAAACTGCATTTTAGATTTTTCTATTTTTTGAGTGAGGCTTGGATGGCTATGTGTTTTCCCCTTAGGAATGCCTTTGCAGTGTCCCATGGGTTTGGACCATTGCGTTTTCATTCTTGTTGTTCTCCGTAAATTGTTTAAATTGATTTTTGATTTCCTGATTTATCAAATCATTCTTGAGCAGGATGGTTCTTAGTCTCCAAGTGTTTGAGTTTCTTCCAAATTTTTCATTGTGATTGAGTTCCAATTTCAAAGCATTGTGGTCTGAGAATATACAGGGAATAATTTCAGTCTTTTGGTATCAGTTGAGACCTGATTTGTGACCCAGAACATGATCTAATCTGGAGAATGTTCCATGTGCATTAGAGTAGAATGCGTATTCTTTGGTTCTGGGGTGTAGTGCTCTATATATATCTCTGAGGGCCAACTTGTCTAGTATGGCATTCAAAGCTCTTCTTTCTTTGTTGATTTCGGCTTAGGTGATCTGTCTATTGCTGATAGTGGAGTGGGAGGTTCCCTACTATTAATGTATTTTTATCTATATGTCTCTTTATTCTGGTTAAGAGTTGGCTTGTGTATTTAGCTGCTCCCCTGTTGGGGGCATAGATATTTATAATTGTCATATCTTCTTGTTGGATACATCCTTTCAGAATAATATAGTGTCCTTCTGTATCTCTAACTGTAGACTTTAGTTTAAAATCCACTCTGTCTGATCTGAGAATTGCTACCCCAGCTTTCTTTTGAGGTCCATTGGCATGAAAGATGGTTTTCCATCCCTTCACTTTCAGTCAGAATGTATCTTTAGGTTCAAAATGAGTCTCTTATAGACAGCAAATGGATGGGTCATGTCTTTTTATCCAATCTGCAACCCTGTGGTGTTTTATGGGAGCATTTAGGGCATTTACATTGAGAGAGATTATTGAGAGATATTATTTTAATGATGCCATGTTGCCTGTAAAGTCTTTGTTTCTATCGATTGTGACTTTCTGTTCTGTATCACTCTTGGGGCCTTTTTACTTTTATACAAACCCCCTTAATATCTCCTGGAGGGCTGGTTTTGTGGTTACAAAATTGGTCAGTGACTGGCGATTGTGGAAGTTCTTTATGTCTCCATCAATTCTGAATGATAAAGGATCCTTGGCTGCATGTTTTTCTCTGATAGAGCTTTAAAAATGCCCCCCCCAACCCTTTCTCTCATTCCAGGTCTGTGTAGACAGGTCTGACGTAATTCTGATACCTTTGCCTTGGTACATGAGAAACTGCGTTGCCCTGGCCGCTTTCAATACTGTATTCTTGGATCTAATATTTGCGAATGCAATAATGAAGTGACGTGGCGCAGGTTTGTCATGGTTGAGCTTGGGAGGGGTCCTCTCTGCTTCTTGGACACGAATGCTTGTTTCCTTTGCCTGATTACAGAAGTTTTCAGCTACAATTTCTTCAAATATCTCTTCTAGACATCTATTTTTCTCCACCCCCTCGGGGATGCCGATGATTCTGACATTGGAACGTTTCATTTAGTCAGTAATCTCCCATAAATTATATTCTAGAGATTGAATTTTTTTGAGCTAAGTTTCTGTTTTAGCTTTCTCTTCTACTAACCAATCCTCCAATTCACTAATTTGTTCTTCTGCCTCATTCACCCTGGCCGTCAGAGCATCTAGTTTTGACTGCATTTGATTCATAGTATTTTTAATTTCTGCCAGATTCGCTCTCATTTCCACCCTTAGAGATTGTATATTCTTGTTAGTATTTTCGTTAATATTTTCTTTCAAGTCTACACATCATCTTGACCATTGTTACTCTGAACTCCATTTCTGATAATTTGGTTACATCCATATCCATTAGTTCTGGGGCAGAGGCCACAGACTCATTGTCTTTTCTTTGCTGGGGGGGATTTCTCCTTCTCGTCATTCTAATGAGGAGAGGTTGCGGGGTTGTCCAGGGCCGAAATTATTGACCAGGACCCATGCAGTGTGCACTTGTTTTATAGGGACCTTAGGGATGTGGTCTTCTTGAATTTTCATCCTGCCTTCTGGGGGAGGGGCCTGTCATGCTGATATTCAGGCAACCCTGCTTTGGTAGAGTTTTCCTGTCCCCTGCGAGGGGGGATAGTGATAGGCACACTGTGAGCCAGTATTTCCAGGCTTTTGTTCTCTGGCAGCTTTCCCTGGTGGTTTGCTGTGCCTCTTCTAAGAGTCAGAGCAGCAGTAGCCAAATCCTTCATCTGTCTCAGAACAGAGGGATCGCAGTCCACCCTCCACTGGGCTCTCCTGGCCACTTTAACTCTGTTTTTTTTTTTTTTTTTTTTTTGGTGCTGCTAAACCCTACAGCATCCCGGGATGTGCGCCCCACACCCAGCATCCCAGCCCTCACTTCCAGGGCCGGCAGGTCTCTGCCGTTTGTGTTTCTAACATTGCCAGCCACCCCCGAGCATTCTGGAGCTCCGTTTCAGTGTGGCTCGCGCACTCTGGAGCTCTAGTTTTCAATGTGGTCACATGCATTCCCTGGCTCATGGTCTCAGTCTGCTCTCTTGCGGGTGCCGGTCCGCGGGTCAGCCTGCTCCCCAGTGCAGGTGCTACCTCTTCCCCATGCCTGAACACAGTGGCTCCCTCTGCCTTCCGTTTATCTTCTGATATCTGTGCACGGTTTCATGGCTCCTGCCTTCGTACCTCTATACATATCACTGGAGATGTTCATTTGTAGAGATCAAGATGTATCTTCCTGCATCTCAGGCTGATTCTGTGGGTGTTCAGGATGGTCTGGTACCTATCCAGCTCTACTCAGGGGACCAGCTGAAAAAGGGGACCCCTACTCCTCTGCCATCTTAACTCCCTCCCTCGAAATTGATGATTTAAACAGACTGATTAATAATGAAAAGATTGAAGCAGTCATCAGAAACCTCCCAAAAAACAAGAGTCCGTGGCCTGACGGCTTCCCCAGGGAATTCTACCAAACATTCAAAGAAGAAATAGTACCTATTCTCCTGAAGCTGTTTCAAAAAATAGAAACAAAAGGGAAACTAACAAACTCATTCTATGAGGCCAAAACCAGGCAAAGACCCCATCAAAAAGGAGAACTACAGACCGATATCCCTGATAAATATGGACGCCAAAATTCTCAACAAGATCCTAGATAATAGGCTCCAACAGTACATTAAAAGTATTATCCATCATGACCAAGTGGGATTCATCCCTGGAATGGAAGGGTAGTTGAACATTCACAGATTGATCAGGGTGAAAGATCATATCAACACGAAAATAGTGAAGAACGATATGATCCCCTCAACTGATGCAGAAATATCATTTGATGAAAGACAGCATCCTTTCCTGATTAAAACACTTCAGAGTGTAGGGATAGAGGGTACATTCCTCAATTTCATAAAAACCATCTATGAAAAGCACACAGCAAATATCATTCTCAATGGGGAAAAGCTGAAAGCCTTTCTCTTAAGATCAGGAACATGACAAAGAAGCCCAATCTCGCCATTATTATTCAGCATAGTACTAGAAGTCCTTGCAACAGCAATCAGACAACAAAAAGGGATAAAAGGTATAAATTGTCAAAGAAGAAGTCAATCTGTCTCTCTTTGCAGATGACATGATGCTCTATATGCAAACCCAAAGGACCCCACCCTCAATCTACAAGAATTTTTAGAGCAATTCAGTAATGTGGTGGGATACTAAATCAGATCCCAGAAATCAGTTGCATTTCTATACACGACCAATGAGACTGAAGAAAGAGAAATTAGGGAATCCATCCCATTTACAATAGCACCAAAAATCATATGTTATCTTGGAATTAACTTAACCAGAGACATAAAGGATCTATATACTAGAAACTACAAATCATTCTTGAAAGACATTGAAGAAGACACAAAAAGATGGAAAAATATTCCCTGCTCATGGATCGGAAGAATTAACATAGTTAAAATGTCCATGCTACCCAGAGCAATCTACACTTTCAATGCTATCCCGATCAAAATACTAATGACATTTTTCAAGAACTGGAACAAACAGCCCTTAAATTTCTGTGGAACCAGAAAAGGCCCCGAATTGCCAAGGAATTGATAAAAAGGAAAAACCAAGCTGGGGGCATCACAATGCCAGATTTCGAGCTGTACTACAATGCTGTGATCACAAAGACAGCATGGTACTGGCACAAAACCAGACACATAGACCAATGGAACAAAATAGAGAACCCAGAAATGGACCCTCGGCTCTTTGGGCAACTAATCTTTGACAAAGCAGGAAAAAACATCCGGTGGAAATAGTCTCTTCAATAAATGGTGCTGGGTATATTGGATAGCTATATGCAAAAGAATGAAACTTGACCACTCTCTCACACCATACACAAAGATAAACTGCAAATGGATGAAAGACCTTGTTGTGAGACAGGAATCCATCAAAATCCTACAGGAGAACATAGGCAGCACCCTGTTTGACATCAGCCACAGCAACTTTTTTCATGACACATCTGTAAAGGCAAGAGAAACAGAAGAAAAAATGAACTTGTGGGACTTCATCAAGATAAAAAGCTTCTGCACAGCCAAGGAAATAGTCAAAAGAACTAAGAGGCAGCCCACGGAATGGGAGAAGATATTTGCAAATAACACTACAGATAAAAGACTGGTATCCAAGATATACAAAGAACTTCTCAAACTCAATACATGAGAAACAAATAATCAAATAAAAAAATGGGCAGAAGATATGAACAGACACTTTTCCAATGAAGACATACAAATGGCTAACAGACACATGAAAAAATGTTCAAAATAATTAGCCATCAGGGAAATTCAAATCAAAACCACATTGAGATACCACCTTACGCCACTTAGAATGGCAAAAATTGACAAGGCTGGAGACAACAAATGTTGGAGAGGATGTGGAGAAAGGGGATCCCTCTTACACTGTTGGTGGGAATGCAAGTTGGTAGAGCCACTTTGGAAAACAGTGTGGAGTTCCCTCAAAAATTTAAAAATTGAGCTACCCTATGATCCAGCAATTGCACTACTGGGTATTTACCCCTATGATACAGACATCATGAAGAAAAGAGCCATATGCACCCCTATGTTCATAGCACATTGTCCACAATAGCTAAATTGTGGAAGGAGCCGAGATGCCCTTCAACAGATGACTGGATTAAGAAGATGTGGTCCATATATACAATGGAATATTACTCAGCCTTCAGAAAAAATGATTACCCATCATTTGCAGCAACATGGATGGGAGTGGAGGAGATTATGCTAAGTGAAATAAGTCAAGCAGAGAAAGGCAATTATCATGTGGTTTCACTCATTTATGGAACATAAGAAATAGGAAGATTGTTAGGAGAAGGACAGGAAGAATGAAGGGGGGATAAACAGAAGCGGAAATGAATCATGAAAGACTGTGGACTCTGGGAAATAAACAGGGCTTCAGAGGGGACGGGGGTGGGGGATTGGAATTGGCCAGTGATGGGTATTAAGGAGGGCACATATTGCATGGTGCACTGGGTGTTATATGCAAATATTGAATCATGGAACATTACACCAAAATCTAAGGATGTTCTGTATGGTAACTAACATAACATAATAAAAATTATTATTAAAGAAAAGAAAAATGAAAATTGTGGAATATTATGAAATATTGATACAGGTTTTCTAAATTAAAATGTCAACAGTGAGATTCCATTTTCAGATTAATACATTCATACTGTGTCCATAGTGAGTTATTGAAGATATAAAGATTTCATATTAATAAATGCTCTAAGATATCATATTAATAAGTCAACAGATGAAAATAACATGATATCACTAGACCTTGAAATTTCCTTTGACTAAGTTGAAATCAAAGCCCTAATAAAAACCACATAAAATAGAAACAGAGATACTCATACGATGATAGCACACTCTCTCCCACACACATAAAACACAGCCCCATTGTCACGAAATTAGCAAATGAGGTGGCTAGAAGGAGGACATTTCTACAAATTCAGGAACAGGGAAATGTGACCTCAATGTTATTATTTGACGTCTTTCTCCAAGTATTAGACAATGGAAGTGAACAAGAAAAATTACTGGTTAGATCTCAGTAAAGATGAGATTAGACTTGGAGTTATTCCCAAAGACCCAAAATACCATTCAGCCATAGATGCCCTGGGCCTGGTTCAACTGTGACAGAAGAAATTACCCCAGTGAGCAAAAAAAAACAGGGATTCCTATTGAAGACTATTAAGAGAACTATATAGGTCTGGAAACTTCTAGAAATAGGTAATTGGCCAAGAATGGAGAGCTCAGATTTCTCAGAAGCCAAGCCTGAGATCATCACACTGCACCTGCTACATCCTATCCATCACTAATGGGGGAAACAACCTTTCTCTGTCCTGTGAGATCCTTTGTCTAGGAAGGGGCTGCAGTGAGTGTCTTTGAGGACAGTGGGAAGGAGAACCCCTCACTCCTAGGTGGTTCCACTCGTAGGTGGTTCCACTTGGACCCATATTGGTGAAAGCAGGAAGAGAAGAAGCAGTACACAGCCTGGGTGAGTGGCTACGTGGGCCCCTCCTCCTTTAGCAATGAGAAAGGGGTTCTGGTCTCAGTTCTCATGGGACAGGGACTTGGATGAGCCCTGACATGCTGTCACAAGAGGGACAGTGAGGAATGGCCTCAATTTAGACCTCAGCACAGGTCTAACATGTCTGGGAGCCAGAGTTGCCAGGCATGGAGTCAGAGAATTGATAGTATCCTCAGAGGGTCTAACCCCCAACCTAGATGAGGATTTGGTCCCCCACTCATGGGAATTGTTGGTACCAAAACACATATTGGACAGAGACCCTGTTTCTACCCTGACCTGTCATGGACTCTCCTCAGGAGAGGCTGCCCCTGGAACCTAGGAATTTGTGCTCAATTTAATAAATCACACAATATCTTGCTCCCAAGGACAGGCTTCAAGGAAAAATTTAAGAGAATGTGGAAAGACTTTGTAGACAAATTCCTTGAGGTGGGACTCAGACCCCAGTTTATATAAAAAAAAAAAAACAGCAGCTGACTAGGCCAAAAAGTTGGACCTGCATAGGAAGCCCAATTGCTGTAGGGACAGCAGGTTTTTGTCTCACTTCCCCACAGGCCTGGAGCACTGTGTGACCACCGAGACTAGGATCATAGGACTGGCAGTAATAATCAGCCTCATCCTCAGCCTGGAGCCCAGTGATGGTCAGAGAGCCTGAGTCACCAGCATCAGAGCCAGAAAATCGGTCAGGGACACCTGAGAGTCGATTGCTACCGGCACGTATGAGGAGTTTAGGAGCCTTTCCTGGGAGTTGTTGGTACCATTTCGCACCAAAAATACGGATGTATGTGCTTCCAGAGCAGGAGATGGTGACCTTCTGGCCCAGGGCCCCAGAAACTGAGGGTGGCTGCGTCAGCACAGCCCAGGACCCTGGAAGGGGGAGAGACACAGTGTCGGTGATCGTTTCTGGAGACAAGAGAAGGAAATAGTGCCCAAGTATCCTCTCAGTGCCCCTTCCCATGTCCCTGCATCCAGTCACCTGTGCAGTGAGCGACCAGGGTGAGGAGGAGAAGGCACCAGGCCATGGTGGAGACCATTACTGATCCTGCCTTTTGTGGCCCCACAGCTGAACAGAGCCTAATCTCTCCCTCCCCTTTTCATCCTCTGAGAGAGGGAGGGACCAACAATGCAAATGAGACCCCTAGCTCTCTGACCTCTCATTAACCCTGGGTCATGTCCCTCTGTTTGAGCATGTCAGGGGGGGTGGCCAGTGGAGGGGCTGTGTGGGGGCAGGGGGTGGGGAGGTCACAGCTGTGAGCCATGAAGAGGGAACAGGAAGTGTCAGATGGCAAGTCCCTGCTCTGTTCAACCCTGACCCCTCAGATACAGGTGAGTGGCGTCCCCATGTCCAGGCCTGGACACAGCATTTTGTGACATGGTGACACAATGGGCCCATCAGAGAGAACTCCTGCCTCCCCACTGCACTGTCCACTGTCACCTTCATTAGGGTGAGGCCATGTGTCTTCTTATGAGGTCTCCCATCAACTCAGGACACACTTTTGCTCTACTCTTGCTCCACATAGTGAGTGTGTCCACAGCTCCCTTGGCTGTTCAAGGGGGAGGACAGAGCTGGTGACTCTTGTAGAACCACATAGAAGAGGATCAAGTCCAGAGCAGAGATGGGTCCACATTGACACATGGCCAGTTCTGTTCAGGAGGCTGGTTTATTTCATTTTACCTGATTCTTCTCTGGTTTCCAGAGTTCTCTTTTCCCAGAAGTTCCCTCAACACTGAGGAGACAGGGATGTAAGTTAAAAATTATATATTTTGAAATCTGCCTCTGTGGATTCTTTCAATCCTCATCATGGGGACAGTATTAGCTAATTGTGAAAGAAGAATAAAATCAGTAGATTCTATGTGCAAATACTGAAAGGTGGGATAAACATACCACTTTTAGAAAAATATACTAATTTCACTTTCATATTAAAGAGACTGATGGGGTATGTTGGGAGCAGAAATATAGAGCCTGGGGTTGACAGCAGGAAGGAGAATATGAGGGACTGCATGTAGCTCTATTTTCTAGTCATTCTCCTCCCTAGAGATGGAACTTGGAGACAGGAAACTACAGCAAGATCATTCTCAGTGTTCTCTGAAATTCTGTGTGGAGAGGGAATTCAGACTCCAAGAGTCAGAGACAGAGCCTGAAGGTCTGAGGCACAGGGGAGCAGAGAGGAGAAGAGGAGAGAGGGTGTGGGGTGTTGTCAGGGAGAGTCTGTAGGATTTGGTCCAAGTGCATGTGTAGCTGGTTCAGAGAGAAGACACTGTGTCTGTGACCAGGGTTATTGTCAATATATCAGCTGTGGATACATCAGTAGTGACACGAGGTCACACTTTATGGAATAAGATGGTAAAACTGTGGATAATGTTTCCTGGGCAGCTTGTATTCATTCTTCAGGCCCCTTGGGGTTGTACACTTGGGCTTTTATCTGATCAGTCATTATGATCCTTTAATGCCCAATTTTCTCTTACTTTGCATTCAGAAGTGAGTTTCCCTTGTTTAAGGACATATCTTTCTGCAGGTGAGCAACCCCCCCCCCCCGCATGTTTCTTCAGGTTAAGTTTCTCACTGAAAAATGCTCACAGCAATTATCTGTGTGCATAGGGATTTCTGACTCACTTCCTTGTTATCTGAGACCCTGTGAGGAACAGTAGCTGCTCCTACTGCCATGAGCTGTAGCACAGAAATAGTCAGCCTCGTCCTCAGCCTGCAGCCCGGAAATGAGTAGGACCCCTGCAATTGACCAGGGAACATCTTTGGATCCAGGGAAGTGACTGGTGACCCTGGAGCGTTGGTGTTTATATGAGTCTGTTTAGTAGTATGGGTGATACTGGGGAGGACTCCCTGGCTGCTGCTGGAACCAGCTTACAGAATAGTTGCCAACACCAAAGCCACTGCTCGGGGTGCAGGTGAGTCTAGCCAACAATCCCAGAGATGCAGAGGGAGGGCAGCTGGGTCAGCACTGGCTGGACAGGGAACCTGCAAACATAGACACTCATGGGTGATTTGGAACGGGACCAAGGTAAATTTCCTGGTGACTCTAAGACAGAGTGGCCTACATGGGCTGGAGGGCTGTCCTGTGTCCCTGAAGCCTGTCACTACCTGTGCAGTGAGACAGGAGCATGAGAAGTTCAGGAGTTCAGACCATGGTGGCCCAGGCTCTAGTCCTCACAAAGGCTTAGTCTGCCCCAGGCCTCCCTTTCTCTGCCACCCTCTGTCCCAGGAGGGGCTGTCCATGCAAATGGGGTCCATCCAGTGACTGCCCAGCCCCTCCCTAAGCCCTGGTGCTGGAGCTCAGCTCACACCACACACTGAAGAGGACAGGGGTTGGCTTCAGCCCTGGAATAAGCCCTGGGGGGAATCACCTGCTGATACCACACACAGCTCCCTGCTCAGGGGACTCTGTCAGGCCTGAGAGGACACAGCTGCTGAGTCACTATCAGGTAGCCCAGAGACCAGTCCCCAGGCCAGGTTCCCTTGAGGAAGAGTCCTCACTGAGCAGCTGTGTAGGCACCACAGAGAGGTCCCACAGTGCCCCCTGTTTGTGGCAGGGCACACATTTCACCATGGCCCAAAGTCCTGAGAGTCCTGCTGGTTTCTGCAGTTCACCAGATCCCTGTCCATTCACACCTCAGCGATCTGAATCATGGATGAAGTTATACCATTGTGCTGCCCATGATTACTGTAGTGTTTTTTTGTTTTGTTTTGTTTTTGTTTTTGTTTTTGTTTTTGTTTTCGTTTTCGTTTTACTCTCAGATGGAGTTCTGGTCTTTGGGAGATACGAACATTTGTCTAAATGACAACTTAAAGTTTTAGTTTCCCAAAGAGATGCTGTAGACATCTATTCTTCTACCGGTATGCTATTTAGAATAGGCATACATTGTGAGTGTTTTAAAACTCATGTGCATTATGACAATGAATTTCATCTACTCTTACATAAATTTATTTGTATTTAATCTCCAATTTTAGCTAATTTAATTGTCTATTTCATAAAACAAAGGAAGAACAATGATTTTATCTTTGATGAACTCCAATTTATCAGGTTTTTGTTTTTGTTTGTCTCTTTTAAGGATTGTGCTATTGGTGTTTTTCTTTTTTTTTAATAATAATATTTTTCATTATATTATGTTAGTCACCATACAGTACATCTCTAGTTTTTGATGTAAAGTTCCATGATTCATTACTTGCGTATAACACCCAGTGCTCCATGCAATACGTACCCTCCTTAATACCCATCACCGGCCTATCCCATTCCCCCACCCCACTGCCCTCTGAAGCCCTCGGTTTGTTTCTCAGAGTCCATAGTCTGTCGTGGTTCATTCCCCCTTCTGTTTACCCCGCCTTTCTTCTTCCCTTTCTTCTCCTACAGATTAGTGTTTTTCTAGAAATGTTTACAAAAACCTTAGATCCTGAAGATCTTCACCTATGTTTTCTTTAATCATTGTGTAGATTCTTGTTTTACAGTTAAGTCTTTAATACAGTCAATGAATTATTTTTTAAAGATTTTATTTATTTATTTATTTATTTATTTATTTATTTATTTGTCAGAGAGAGAGAGAGCACAAGCAGGAAGAGCAGCAGACAGAAGGAGAAGCAGGTCCCCACTGAGCAGAGAGCCCAATGTAGGGCTTGATCCCAGGATCCTGGGATCATGACCTGAACTAAAGGCAGATGCTTAACGAACTGAACCACCTAGGTATCCCTATAGTTTTCTTTATCAAGTTGAGGATGTTTCACTGTATTTTTCATTCTCTGAGTATTTTTCTCATTTTTATTTATTTATTTACTCATTCATTAATAAGGATAGGTATTGAATTCTGAAAAAGGTTGTGTTGTTGTTTCTTGTTTGTTTGTTTGTTGTTTGTTTGAATGGTGTATAAGATCAAGGGATTTTTCTTCTTTGGCTTGTTAACCCAGGCGTTTACATGGACTGATGTTTTCTGGTTGAAACAGCCTTGCATTCCTGCAATAAACCCCATTTGGTCATGTTATGAATTGTGCTATGTGTAACTGAATTATTTCTAATATAGGTTTAAGAATTTTGTTCCTCCCTTTTTGTGTGGTATTCACTTTGCTTTCTGACAGGAGGCTGTTGGCCTGAGACATTGACTCAAAAATTTAGAAAAAAAAATCATCTCAGTTGAATTTAACAATCCGAACCACAGGTAAGAAATATCTAATCATTTATACAAGTTGTATTTCATTTCTCTTGAAAGGTTTTGTAGTTCCATATAAAACACTTAGGATTTTTTTCACATTTATCCTTAGGAATTTCATAATTATGAAATTATAGATGGCACTGTCTTTATTTTTAAAATGTTGATGATTGGGTTGCTTAGGCAGTGCAATTGGTTAAGTGCCTGACTCTTGGTTTAAGCTCAGGTCAGGATCTCAGCGTCATGGGATCAAGCTCTGCGTTGGACTCCTTGCTCAGCGAGGAGTCTGTATAATATTCTCTCTCCCTCTTCCTCTGGTTAAGATGCCCACTTACAGGATCCTCAGTGTCCTAACCTTAATGCTCAGAAATGTGTCACCATTACAACAGTGACGGAGATGCCTGCAGGAAGCCTTGTGCTCACCTCCACTTGAACAAATGTTAATGTGTCTTTTCCTTGTACTAATATGATTTTATATTCTTGCAATGCAGAAGAGAAAGCTGTTAAGAAGTAGACAATCCTGTGGACATTGGAATCTCTATAAGACACATAGACATGTGAGGCTTTTACAACTGGGACAGTTTGGCAGCTGAAGTTGAAGGCAGGAGTAAGGGTGTTTTCCATCTAGAGGAACAGAAGGAATATGAAAACAGAAGTGGCAATGCTCACTCCATGAGAGGACATAGCAAGTTCACAGACTGGTAGAGCCAGGGGTGACACTGGGGACTGGGACTAAGGAATGTGGGGAGAGAAGGGCTGGCCTTAGGGGGGGATGTCAGGTGGAAAGGAGACTTTAGAAGGGAAAACAGGAGGAGGAATTGCATTGGAGCAAACCTCAGAGGTAGAATCTCCAGGACTGTGGACCAGAAGGAACTCTGGGAGAGAAAGAATAATGACTGAATTAAGAATTTAATATTTCGGTTTGAAAAGAAATGCAAGAGTTATGGATATTTAATGCAGTAGGAAATAGGATTATTGGATGGTTTTCTATTCACAAAATAGTGGACCATCTGGTAACCAGTTGGAAATACTGAATTCCAAGCCCAGAAATGGTGAACCCTAACCTTGTGTGGCAGCAAGCTGTGACCATGGCCAGCAGGCTGGTGTTCAAACGTGGTTGAGAAGTCCACAGTGTGGGGGGCTGTGTGTTAGAGGGACAGGAGCCTGCGACAGAACCCTGGATACCATACCCCTGTACAGAATAGATGAGAGGATCCCAGAAAGAGATTCTGTTTGTCCAGGGTGGCTTTTATGTTCAGTCCCTTCATCATCCCTGTGGCATGTGAGTTACTGACATCCTTTTTCTGCTCAGGATGCCTGGTGCAGAGCTTGGTGCAGGTGTAGGAGAGAACCACCTTTTTTTTGCTTCCTGAGCAAATGTTACAGGGAGTTCTCAAGAATTTGAACAGGACTTAGGTGGAGAAATTTGCAAAACTTCAAACCTGGGACTGACTGCTCAAGACAGGTCATGAAGGTGCGTTATGGTACAGTGGCCAAGGTCAGGCTGAAGTACCTGGGAGAGTGGGTGTCATGAAGACATGGGGATGGAAAAGAACCCAAAGCTCTCACTTCACCTGTACATCCCATGGACCTCTAACCACAGGGAGGAAGAGCTGTAGGTTCTCCTCATTCACATCAGGCTTTGTGGGGGAGACTGCATTCTGGTCACTGTCCCCCACCCTTATATCCTCTTCTTGCTGTCTGTCATGGGGTGTGGGCTGAGAGGACCCACCCAAACTCTCAGGGCCTGGGGGTGAGGCAGCTGGGAACTGAGCCCTGACTAGACCAGCAACTTCTTTTCAGATGTCATCACACTGTGGACCCCAGGGACAGGCTCACAGTGCCCCTGCTTCTCAGCCCTGGTCCCCTGACAGAGATGAGGGGTAGGATCCCAGAACACAGCTAACCCTACTTATTTTTCTTTAATTTTTTCATGTTATATAAGTCATCATACAGTACATCCTTAGTTTTTGATGTAGTGTTCCAAGATTCGTTGTTTGCATATAACACCCAGTGTTGCATGCAATATGTGCCCTCCTTAATACCCATCACCGGCCCATCCCAATCCCCTCTGAAGCCCTGAGTTTGTTTCCCAGAGTCCATAGTCTCTCATGGTTCATTTCCTTTTCTGTTTACCACCCTTCATTCTTCCCTTCCTTCTCCTACCGATCTTCCTGCTATTTCTTATGTTCTATAAATGAGTGAAACCATATGATAATAGTCTTCTCTGCTTAACTTATTTCACTTAGCATAATCTCCTCCAGTCCCGTCTATGTTGCTGCAATTGTTGGGTAATCGTTCTTTCTGATGGCTGAGTAATATTCCATTGTATATATGGACCACATCTTCTTAATTCACTCACTATGTCTGTATCTTTGGGGTAAATACCCAGTAGTGCAATGGCTGGATTATAGGGTAGCTCAATCTTTCATTTTTAAGGGACCTCTACACTGTTTTCCAAAGTGGCTGTACCAACTTGCTTTCCCACCAACAGTGAAAGAGGGATCCCTATTCTCCACATCCTCTCCAACACTTGTTTCCTGCCTTGTCAATTTTTTACCATTCTAAGTGGCATAAGGTGGTATCTCAATGTGGTTTTGATTTCAATTTCCCCAATGGCGAATGATTTTGAACATTTTTTCATGTGTCTGTTAGCCATTTGTATGTCTTCATTTGAAAAGTACCTGTTCACATCTTCTGCCCGTTTTTTGATTTGTTTATTTGTTTCTCGTGTATTGAGTTTGAGAAGTTCTTTGTATATCTTGGATACCAGTCTTTTATCTGTAGTGTCATTTGCAAATATCTTCTCCCATTCTGTTGGCTGTCACTTAGTTCTTTTGACTGTTTCCTTGGCTGTGCAGAAGCCTTTTATCTTGATGAAGTCCCACAAGTTCATTTTTTCTCCGGTTTTCTTGCCTTTGGAGATGTGTCATGAAAAAGTTTGCTGTGGCTGATGTCATAGAGGTTGCTGCCTATGTTCTCCTCTAGGATTTTGATGGATTCCTGTCTCACATTTAGGCCTTTCATCCATTTGGAGTTTGTCTTTGTGTATGGTGTGAGAGAGTGGTCAAGTTTCATTCTTTTGCATGTAGCTGTCCAATGTTCTCAGCGTCATTTATTGAAGAGACTGTCTTTTTTCCACTGGATGTTTTTTCCTGCTTTGTCAAAGATCAGTTGTCGAAGGAGCCGAGGGTCTATTTCTGCATTCTCTCTTCTGTTCCATTGGTCTATGTGTCTGTTTTTGTGCCAGTACCATGCTGTCTTTGTGATCACAGCTTTGTAGTACAGCTTGAAATCCAGCATTGTGATGCCCCCAGCTTTGTTTTTCCTTTTCAACACTTCCTTGGTGATTCGGGGCCTTTTCTGATTCCACACAAATTTAAGGGCTGTTTGTTCCAGCTCTTTTTTTTTAAAGATTTTTTTTTATTTATTTGACAGAGAGAGAGACAGGCAGCGAGAGAGGGAACACAAGCAGGAGGAGTGGGAGAGGAAGAAGCAGGCTCCCAGGGGAGGATCCTGATGTGGGGCTTGATTCCCGAATGCCAGGATCACGCCCTAAGTTGAAGGCAGACATTTAAAGAATGAGCCACCCAGGCTCCCCTGTTCCTGCTCTTTGAAAAATATCATTGTTATTTTGATCAGGATGGCATTGAAAGTGTAGATTGCTCTGGGTAGCATAGACATTTTAACTATGTTTATTCTTCCGATCCATGAGCATGGAATATTTTTCCATCTTTTTGTGTCTCTTTCAATGTCTTTCATGAGTGATTTGTAGTTTCCAGAATATGTATCCTTAAATCTCTGGTTAAGTTAATTCTGAGATAACGTATGATTTTTGGTGGTATTGTAAATTGAAAGGATTCCATAATTTCTCTTTCTTCAGTCTCATTGTTCATGTATAGAAATACAACTGATTTCTGAGCATTGATTTTGTATCCCGCCACATTAATGAATTGCTCTATAAGTTCTAGTAATTTGGAGCTGGGGTCTTTTGGGTTTTCCATATAGAGTATCATGTAATCTGTGAAGAGACAAAGTTTGACTTCTTCTTTGCCAATTTGGATACGTTTTATCTTTTTTGTTGTTGTTGTTGTCTGATTGCTGTTGCAAGGACTTCTAGTACTATGTTGAACAATAATGGCGAGAGTGGGCATCCTTGTCATATTCCTGATCTTAAGAGAAAGGCTTTCAGCTTTTCCCCATTGAGAATGATATTTGCTATGGGCTTTTCATAGATGGTTTTTATGAAATTGAGGAATGTACCATCTATCCCTACCCACTGAAGGGTTTTAATCAGGAAAGGATGCTGTATTTGTTCAAATGCTTTTTCTGCATCAATTGAAAGGATCATATGGTTCTTGTCTTTTCTCTTATTAATGTGATCTACCACACTGATTGATTTGCAAATGAACTACCTTGCACCCCAGGGATGAATCCCATTGGTCATGATGAATAATCCTTTAAACGTACTGTTGGATCCTATTATCTAGGATTTTGTTGTGAATTTTGGCATCTATATTCATCAGGGATATTGGTCTGTAATTCTCCTTTTTGGAGGGGTCTTTGCCTGGTGTGGGGATCAAGGTAAAAATGGCCTCATAGAATGAGTTTGGTAGTTATCCTTCTGTTTCTATTTTTTGAAACAGCTTCAGGATAATAGGTATTATTTCTTCTCTGAAAGTTTGGGAGAATTCCCCAGGGAATCTATCGGGCCCTGGACTCTTGTTTTTGATCACTGCTTCAATCTCTTCATAATTAATTTGTCTGTTTAAATAATCAATTTCTTTCTCTTTCAGACTTGGTAGTTTATAGGTTTCCAGGAAGGCATCCATTTCTGCCAGGTTGTTTAATTTATTGGCATAGAGTTGTTGATAATAGTTTCAAAGAATGTTTCTATTTCCTTGATGTTAGTTGTGATCTCTCTCCTTTCATTAATAATTTTTATTAATTTGGGTGGGAGTTAAGATGGTGGAGAAGTAGGGGTCCCCTTTTTCAACTGGTCCCCTGAGTCAAGCTGGATAGGTACCAGACCATCCTGAACACCCACTAAATCAGCCTGAGATGCAGAAAGATACATCTGGATACAAAGCGGGGAGCCATGAATCAGCACACAGATATCGGAAGATAAACAGAAGGGGGAGGGACCTGCCATGTTCGGGTGCCAGGAAGCAGTAGCCACCTGCACTGGGGAGCAGGCTGACTCACGGACCGGCCCCTGTGAGAGAACAGACTGAGACCATGAGCCAGGGAATGTGTGCGACCAGTCTGAAAACCAGAGCTCCAGAGTGTGTGAACCACACTGAATCAGAGCTCTGGAATGCAAGGGGACACTGGCGGCTGGCAGCTAGCAGTGTTAGAAACACAAAGGACAGAGACGTGCCAGCCCTGGAAGTGAGGGCAGGGACGCCGGGTGTGGCGCACACATCCCGGGACGCTGCAGGGTTGAGCAGCACCCACAGTAACAGAGTTAAAGTGGCCAGAACATCAGTGGAGAACGGGCCGCAATCCCTCTGTTCTGTGACAATGCAGCCTCTGCTGCTCTGACTCTCAGAAGAGGCACAGCAGACCGCCAGGGAAAGCTGCCAGAGAACAAAAGCCTGGAAATACCGGCTCAGAGAGTGCCCATCCCCATTCCCCCTCGCAGGGGACATGGAGACTCTACCCAAACAGGGTTGCCTGAGTATTGGTGCGGCAGGCCCCTCCCCCAGAACACAGAAGGCAAGGCTGAAAAATCAAGAAGCCCACAACCCAGGGCGCCTGGGTGGCGCAGTCATTGAGCGCCTGTCTTCGGCTTAGGGCGTGATCCCGGGCATTCCGGAAAGGAGTCCCTCATCGGGCTCCTCCGCTGGGAGCCTGCTTCTTCCTCTCCCACTCCCCTGCTTCTGTTCCTGTTCTTGCTGACTGTCTGTCTGTCTCTCTCTCAGATAAATAAATAAAATCTTTAAAGAAGAAGCCCACATCGCTAAGATCCCTATAAAACAAGGGGCACGGCCTGGGACCCACTCAATAATTTGGGCTCTGGACAACCCCGCATCCTCTCCTCATCAGAATGACAAGAAGGAGAAGCCCCCACCCCCAGCAAAGAAAAGACAGTGAGTCTGTGGCCTCTGCCACAGAAATAATGGATATGGATGTAACCAAATTATCAGAAGTGGAATTCAGAGTAACGATGGTCAAAATGATGAGTAGAATTGAAAAAAGTATTAACGAAAAGGTTACTGAGAATATAGAATCCCTACATAAATGAGAGCGAATCTGACAGAAATTAAAAATTCTATGAGCCAAATGCAGGCAAAACTAGAGGCTCTGACGGCCAGGGTCATAGAAGCAGAGGAACGGTTTAGTGAATTGGAGGATGGGTTAATAGAGGAAAAAACGAAAATAGAAGCTGCTTTTAAAAAAACCCAAGCCCACGAATGTAGGTTACGGGAGATAACTGGCTCAATGAAATGATCCAATGTTAGAATCATCAGCATCCCCGAGGGGGTGGAGAAAAACAAAGGTCTAGAAGAGATATTTGAACAAGTTGCAGCTGAAAACTTCCCTAATCTAGCGAGGGAAACAAACATTCATGTCCAAGAGGCAGAGAGGACCCCTCCCAAGCTCAACCACGACAAACCTACGCCACGTCACGTCATAGTGCATTTCACAAATATTAGATCCAAGGATACAGTATTGAAAGCGGGCAGGGCAAAGAAATTCTCACGTACCAAGGCAAAGGCATCAGAATTACGTCAGACCTGTCTACACAGACCTGGAATGAGAGAAAGGGTTGGGGGAGCATTTTTAAAGCTATTTCAGAGAAAAACATGCAGCCAAGGATCCTTTATCCAGCAAGGCTGTCATTCAGAATTGATGGACAAATAAAGACATTTCAGAATCGCCAGTCATTAACCAATTTCATAACCACTAAACCAGCCCTACAGGAGATATTAAGGGGGGTTCTATAAAGGTAAAAAGGCCCCAAGAGTGATACAGAACAGAAAGTCACAGCCAATACAAACAAAGACTTTACTGGCAACATGGCATCATTAAAATCATATCTCTCAGTACTCAGTCTTAATGTGAATGGCTTAAATTCTCCATAAAACACCACAGGGTTGCAGATTGGATAAAAAGAAATGACCCATCCATTTGCTGTCTACAAGAGACTCATTTCGAACCCAAAGATGCATTCAGACTGAGAGTAAGGGGATGGAATACAATCTTTCATGCAAATGGACCTCAAAAGAAAGCTGGGGTAGCAAATCTCATATCAGATAAATTGGATTTTAAACTACAGACTATAGTTAGAGACGCAGAAGGGCACTATATTATTCTTAAAGGAAGTATTCAACAAGTGGATATGACAATTATAAATATATATGCCCCCAACAGGGGAGCAGCAAGATACACAAGCCAACTCTTAACCAGAATAAAGAGACATATAAATAAAAATACATTAATAGTAGGGGACCTCAACACTCCACTCTCAGAAATAGACAGAACACCCTGGCAAAAACTAAGCAAAGAATCAAAGGCTTTGAATGCCATACTTGACGAGTTGGACCTCATAGATATATATAGAACACAACACCCCAGAACCAAAGAATACTCATTCTATTCTAATGCCCATGGAACATTCTCAAGAATAGAGCATGTTCTGGGACACAAAACAGGTCTCAACCGAAACCAAAAGATTAAAATTATCCCCTGCATATTCTCAGATGACAACGCTCTGAAATTGGAACTCAACCACAAGGAAAAATTTGGAAGAAACTCAAACACTTGGAGACTAAGAACCATCCTGCTCAGGAATGACTTGATAAACCAGGAAATCAAAAATCAAATTAAACAATTTATGGAGACCAATGAGAATGAAAATACAACAGTCCAAAACCTATGGGATACTGCAAAGGCAGTCCTAAGGGGGAAATACATAGCCATCCAAGCCTCACTCAAAAGAATAGAAAAATCTAAAATGCAGTTTTTATATTCTCACCTCAAGAAGCTGGAACAGCAACAGAAGGACAGATCTAATCCATGCACGAGGAAGCAGTTGACCAAAATTAGAGCTGAAATCAATCAATCAGAAACCAGAAGTACAGTAGAGCAAATCAACAGGACTAGAAGCTGGTTCTTTGAGAGAATCAATAAAATTGACAGACCACTGGCAAGACTTATCCAAAAGAAAAGAGAAAGGACCCAGATTATTAAAATTATGAATGAAAAAGGAGAGGTCACAACGAACACCATTGGAATTGGAAGGATTACTAGAAATTTTTATCAACACCTACATGCCAATAAACTAAGCAATCTGGAAGAGATGGAATCCTTCCTGGAAACCTATAAACTACCAAGATTGAAACAGGAAGAAATTGATTCCTTTTTTTTTAAGATTTTATTTATTTATTTGACAGAGATAGAGAGAGCCAGCGAGAGAGGGAACACAAGCAGAGGGAGTGGGAGAGGAAGAAGCAGGCTCATAGTGGAGGAGCCTGATGTGGGGCCCGATCCCATAACGCCAGGATCATGCCCTGAGCCGAAGGCGGACGCTTAAATGCTGTGCCACCCAGGCGCCCCGAAATTGATTTCTTAAACAGGCCAATTAATTATGAAGAAATTGAGCCAGTGATAAACAACCTACCAAATAACAAAACTCCAGGCCCAGACGGTTTTCCTAGGGAATTCTACCAAACATTCAAAGAAGAAATAATACCTATTCTCCTAAAGCTATTTAAAAAAATAGAAACAGAAGGAAAGCTACCCAACTCATTCTATGAGGCCAATATTACCTTGATCCCCAAACCAGGCAAAGACCCCCTCAAAAAGGAGAATTACAGACCGATTTCCCTAATGAATATGGACGCCAAAATCCTCAACAAGATACTTGCTAATAGAATCCAACAGTACATTAAAAGGATTACCCATCACAGTCAAGTGGGATTCATACCTGGGATGCAAGCGTGGTTCAATATTCGCAAATCAATCAGCGTGATACATCATATCAACAAGAAAAAACTCAGGAACCATATGATCCTCTCAATTGATGCCGAAAAAGCATTTGACAAAATACAGCATCCTTTCCTGATTAAAACCCTTCAAAGTGTAGGAATAGGGGGTACATTTCTCAATCTCATAAAAGCCATCTATGAAAAGCCTCTTGCAAACATTATTCTCAATGGGGAAAAGCTGGAAGCCTTCCCCTTAAGATCAGGAACTCGACTAGGATGCCCACTCTCACCACTATTATTCAACATAGTACTAGAAGTCCTTGCAACAGCAATCAGACGACAAAAAGGGATCAAAGGTATTCAAATCAGCAAAGAAGAAGTCAAAATGTCTCTCTTCGCAGATGACATGATACTCTATATGGAAAACCCAAAAGAATCCACTCCGAAACTATTAGAAGTCATAGAGCAATTCAGTAACGTGGCGGGATACAAAATCAGTGCTCAGAAATCAGTTGCATTTCTATACACGAATAACGAGACCGAAGAAAGAGAAATTAGGGAATCCATCCCATTTACAATAGCACCAAAAACCATACGTTACCTTGGTATTAACTTAACCAGAGACGTAAAGGACCTATATTCTAGAAACTATAAATCACTCTTGAAAGACATTGAAGAAGACACAAAAAGATGGAAAGATATTCCATGCTCATGGATCCGAAGAATTAACATAGTTAAAATGTCCATGCTACCCAGAGCATTCTACTCTTTCAATGCTCTCCCGATCAAAATACCGAGGACATTTTTCAAAGAACTGGAACAAATAGTCCTTAAATTTGTATGGAAACAGAAAAGGCCCCAAATCTCCAAGGAACTGTTGATAAGGAAAAACAAAGCTGGGGGCATCACAATGCCAGATTTCGAGCTGTACTACAAAGCTGTGATCACAAAGACAGCATGGTACTGGCACAAAACCAGGCACATAGACCAATGGAACAGAAGAGAGAGCCCAGAAATGGACCCTCGGCTCTTTGGGGAACTAATATTTGATAAAGCAGGAAAGAACATCTGGTGGGGAAAAGACAGTCTCTTCAATAAATGGTGCTGGGAAAATTGGACAGCTACATGCAAAAGAATGAAATATGACCACTATCTCACACCATACACAAAAACAAACTCCAAATGGATGAAAGACCTTGATGTGAGACAGGAATCCATCAAAATTCTAGAGGAGAACATAGGCAGCAACCTCTACGACATCGGCCAAAGCAACCTTTTTCATGATACATCCCCAAAGGCAAGAGAAACAAAAGATAAAATGAATTTATGGGACTTAATCAAGATTAAAAGTTTCTGCACAGCCAAGAAAACAGTCAGAAAACTAAGAGGGAGCCCACGGAATGGGAGAAGATATTTGCAAATGACACTACAGATAAAGGACTGGCATCCAAGATCTACAAAGAACTTCTCAAACTCAATACACGAGAAACAAATAAACAAATCAAAAAATGGGCAGAAGATATGAACAGACACTTTTCCAATGAAGACATACAAATGGCTAACAGACACATGAAAAAATGTTCAAAATCATTAGCCATCAAGGGAATTCAAATCAAAACCACACTGAGATACCAACTTACACCAGTTAGAATGGCAAAAATAGACAAGGCAAGAAACAACAATTGTTTGAGGCGATGTGGAGAAAGGGGATCCCTCCTACATTGTTGGTGGGAATGCAAGTTGGTACAGCCACTCTGGAAAACAGTGTGGAGGTCCCTTAAAAAGTTAAAAATTGAGCTACCCTATGGTCCAGCCATTGTACTACTGGGTGTTTACCCCAAAGATACAGACGTAGTAAAGAGAAGGGCCATATGCACCCCAATGTTCATAGCAGCAATGTCCACAATACCTAAATCATGGAAGGAGCCGAGTTGCCCTTCAACAGATGACTGGATTAAGAAGTTGTGGTCCATATATACAATGGAATATTACTCAGCTATCAGAAAGAACGAGTTCTCAACATTTGCTGCAACATGGATGGCACTGGAGGAGATAATGCTAAGTGAAATAAGTCAAGCAGAGAAAGACAACTATCATATGATTTCTCTCATCTATGGAACATAAGAACTAGGAAGATCGGTAGGAGAAGAAAGGGATAAAGAAAGGGGGGGTAATCAGAAGGGGGAATGAAACATGAGAGACTATGGACTATGAGAAACAAACTGAGAGCCTCAGAGGGTAGGGGGGTGGGGGAATGGGATAGACCGGTGATGGGTAGTAAGGAGGGCACGTATCGCATGGTGCACTGGGTGTTATACGCAACTAATGAATCATCGAGCCTTACATCGGAAACCGGGGATGTACTGTATGGTGACTAACATAATATAATAAAAAATCATTAAAAAAATAAATTTGCTAATCTAAAGAATACTAGCATAGCAAATAGTTCACACTTGCTTTCTACTTAGTTTTCACTAGAAATGAAGGTTTCTAAGAGTAAAGAATTCTAACAAATACAGTTCAAACTACTAGAAATAATAAGGAAAACAACTCTGTGTGACAGGAAAATAAGATATGTGATTTGGGGGGTAGTATGAGAAATAGGAATACATATTTTGTTGAGGGAAAAGAAATATAATTTTGTCCTGAAGTGAGGCTGGAATATGGAAGAAAGAAAACTTGGCTCAAAATCTAAATGTATAAGAGAAAGTTGTAGTAGGTTTTTGGAAAATGAATCTGGAAATGATTTTTTAAAATATTATATTTTTGTTTGTTTATGTATTTATGTATGTATGTATGTATGTATGTATGTATGCATTTATTTATTTTAGAAAGAGAGAGAGAGAGAGGGAGCACAAGCCAGGGGGAGCCAGAGGGAGAGGGAGAAATCTCAAGCAGACTCCATGCTAAGCACAGAGCCAGATGCAGAGCTCGATCCCATGACCATGAGATCATGACCTGAGCTGAAATCAAGAGTCAGAAGCTTAGCTGACCGAACCACCCAGGTGCCTTGGAAATGAATTTATGTGTGATCAATACTGGTTAAAATTCAGATAAATTAAACTGAACAAATGAGATTTAATATCAAAATACATGGATGCAAAATTAAAATTTTGTTTTCTCTTGGTTAAAAGGACAAAATTTTCTTGAAATATTGGTCTGCTCTCACACACACAAAAAAAGGTAAACAGAAGTTTTATGCGCTTTTTAAATTATCTGCCTAGAAAAAAAAACACTTTGTGTTTTGCCAAAAATTCCCTATCTTGATCAGGATATTGATTCATTGAGAAAATTTCGATTATTAATATAAAAAGACATACAATTTTCTGATGTCTATGTAGCTTTCTGTATTTGCCTTGGGTATATGTCTGTAATGTGTGTCACCACAATAACCACATTTCCTTGTCAATGGTGATGTAATGAACTCTAATCACCTCTTTAGCCATGGCCACTTTAAAAGTCTTGTCATGTAGAGGGGGAGGAGTTAAGATGGAGGAGGAGTAGGGGACCCCTATTTCAGCTGGTCCCCTGAGTTGAACTGGATAAGTACTAGACCATCCTGAAAACCCACAGAATCAGCCTAAGACGTAGGAAGATACATCTTGATCTCTACAAATGAACATCTCCAGCACTGAGTATTGAGGTACGAAGCGGGGAGCTGTGAATACCTGCACAGATATCGGAAGATAAATGGAAGGGGGAGGGAGCTGCCACATTTGGGTGCTGGGAAGCAGTAGCCAATAGCCACCTGCACTGCGGAGCGGGCTGGACTTGCAGACTGGCACCCGTGAGAGAGCAGACTGAGACCTGGAGCCTGGGAATGCACGTGCAACCAGACTGAAAACCAGCTCTCTGGAGCACCCCCGAACCATGCTGAAACAGGGAGCTCGGGAGCACGCACAGGGATGGCTGGCGCTGGCGGTGTTAGAAACACAAAGGACAGGGGCGCCTGGGTAGCGCAGTCATTAAGCGTCTGCCTTCAGCTTAGGGAGTGATCCTGGCATTCCAGGATCGAGTCCCACATCGGGCTCCTCGGCTGGGAGCCTGCTTCTTCCTCTCCCTCCCCCCTGCTGTGTTCCCTCTCTCACTGGCTGTCTCTCTGTCACATAAATAAATAAAATCTTAAAAAAAAAAAAAAAGAAACACAAAGGGCAGAGACATGCTGGCCCTGGAAGTGAGGGCTGGGATGCTGGCTGTGGGGTGCACAACATGGGACACTGCAGGGTTTTTAGCAGCACCAACAGAAACAGAGTTAAAAGGCCAGGAGAGCACAGTAGAGAGCAGACTGCCATCTCTCTGTTCTAAGACAGAGGCTAGGATTCAGCCACTGCTGCTCTGACTCTCAGAAGAGCCACAGAAAAACACCAGGGAAACCTGCCAGAGAACGAAAGCCCGGAAATACCAGCTTACATTGTGCCGATCCTGTCCCCCCTGACAGGGGAGAGGGAGACTACCCAAACAGGGTTGCCTGAGTATCAGCACAGCAGGTGCCTCTCCCAGACGGCAGGCTAAAAAATCAAGAAGACCACATCCCTAAGGTCCCTATAAAACAAGAGCACACTGCCTGGGTCCTGGTCAATAATTTTGGCTCTGGGCAACCCAGCAACCTCTCCTCATCAGAACGATGAGAAGAATAAATTCTCCCCAGCAAAGAAAATATAATGAGTCTGTGGCCTCTGCCACAGAACTGATGGATATGGATATTAACCAAATTATCAGAATATAGTTCAGAGTATGGTCAAGATAATGTGTAGACTTGAAAAAATTTTTAACGAGAATATAGAATCTCTAAGGGCGGAAATGAGAGCGAATCTGGCAGAAATTAAAAATGCTATGAAACAAGTGCAGTCAAAATTAGATGTTCTGATTGCCAGGGTAAATGAGGCAGAAGATGAATTAGTGAATTGGAGGATGGGATGGTAGAAGAGAAAGCTAAAACATAAACTTGGCTCAAAAAAATTCAATCTCAAGAATGTAGGTTATGGGAGATTACTGACTCAATGAAACGTTCCAGTGTCAGAATCATTGGCATCCCCAAGGGGGTGGAGAAAGAGAGAGGTTTAGAAGAGATATTTGAACAAATGGTAGCTGACAACATCCCTAATCTAGCAAAGGAAACAAGCATTCCTGCCCAAGAGGCAGTGAGGACCCCTCCCAAGCTCAACCACGACAAGCCTACGCCACCTCACGTATAGTGCAATTCGCAAATATTAGATCCAAGGATACAGTATTGAAAGCGGCCAGGGCAAAGAAATTTCTCACGTACCAAGGCAAGGGTATCAGAATTAGGTCAGACCTGTCTACACAGACCTGGAATGAGAGAAAAGGTTGGAGGGGCATTTTTAAAGCTCTTTCAGAGAAAAACATGTAGCCAAGGATCCTTTATCCAGCAAGGCTGTCATTCAGAATTGATGGAGAAATAAAGACCTTCCAGAATCACCAGTCATTGACCAATGTTGTGACCATGAAACCAGCCCTACAGGAGATATTAAGGGGGTTCTATAAAAGTAAAAAGGCCCCAAGAGTGATACAGAACAGAAAGTCACAATCGATAGAAACAAAGACTTTACTGGCAACATGACACCATTAAAATAATCTCTCAATACTCAGTCTCAATGTAAATGGCCTAAATGCTCCCATATTGCCACAGGGTTGCAGATTGGATAAAAAGACATGACCCATCCATTTGCTGTCTGCAAGAGACTCATTTTGAACCTAAAGATACATTCAGATTGAAAGTAAAGGGATGGAATACCATCTTTCACGCCAGTGGACCTCAAAAGAAAGCTGGGGTAGCAATTCTCATATCAGACAGATTCGATTTTAAACTAAAGACAATAGCGGCGCCTGGGTAGGGCAGTCGTTAAGCGTCTGCCTTTGGTTCAGGGTGTGATCCCAGCATTCTGGGATTGAGTCCCACATCGGGCTCCTCGGCTAGGAGCCTGCTTCTTCCTCTCCCTCTCCCCTGCTGAGTTCTCTCTTTTGCTGGCTGTCTCTCTGTCACATAAATAAATAAAATCTAAAAAAAATATAAATAAACTAAAGACTATAGTTAGAGATACAGAAGGGCACTATATTATTCTTAAAGGATGTACCCAAGAAGTGGATATGACAATTATAAATACCTATGCCCCCAACAGGGGAGCAGCAAGATACACAAGCCAACTCTTAACCAGAGTAAAGACACATATACATAAAAATACGTTAATAGTAGGGGAGCTCAACACTCCACTATCGGCAATAGGAAGATCACCTAAGCAGGAAATGAACAAAGAAACAAGAGCTTTGAATGCCATTCTCAACAAGTTGGACCTCATAGATATATATAGAACACTACACCCCAGAACCAAAGAATACTCATTCTATTCTGATGCCCATGGAACATTCTCAAGAATAGACCATGTTCTGGGTCACAAAACAGGCCTCAACCGATACCAAAAGACTCAAATCATTCCCTGCATATCCTTAGACCACAATGCTTTGAAATTGGAACTCAACCACAAGGAAAAATTTGAAACACTTGGAGACTAAGAACCATCCTGCTCAAGAATGATTCAATAAACCAGGAAATCAAAAATCAATTTAAACAATATATGGAGACCAATGAGAATGAAAACACAATGGTCCAAAACTTATGGGACACTGCAAAGGCAGTCCTAAGGGGAAAATACATAGCCATCCAAGCCTCACTCAAAAGAATAGTAAATCTAAAATGCAGTTTTTATATTCTCACCTCAAGAGGCTGGAACAGGAACAGAGGAACAGGCCTAATCCACACACGAGAAAGCAGTTGATCAAGATTAGAGCAGAGATCAATGAATTAGAAACCAGGAGCACAGTAGAGCAGATCAACAGAACTAGAAGCTGGTTCTTGGAAAGAATAAATAAAATTGACAAACCACTGGCAAGACTTATCCAAAAGAATAGAGAAAGGACCCAAATTAATAAAATTATGAATGAAAAGGGAAAGGTCACAACCAACACCAATGAAATTGGAAGGATTATTAGAAACTTCTCGGGCGCCTGGGTGGCACAGTGGTTAAGCGTCTGCCTTCAGCTCAGGGCGTGATCCCGGCGTTCTGGGATCGAGCCCCACATCAGGCTCCTCCGCTATGAGCCTGCTTCTTCCTCTGCCACTCCCCTTGCTTGTGTTCCCTCTCTCGCTGGCTGTCTCTGTCTCTGTCAAATAAATAAATAAAATCTTAAAAAAAAAAGAAACTTTTCTCAACAGCTTTATGCCAATAAATTACTTAATCTGGAAGAGATGGAGGTCTTCCTGGAAACCTATAAACTACCAAGACTGAAAGAGGAAGAAATGGATTTTTTAAACAGACCAATTATTTATGAAGAGTTCAAAACAGTGATTAAAAACCTTCCAAAAAACAAAACCCCAGGGCTTGATGGTTTTCCCAGGGAATTCTACCAAACATTCAAAGAAGAAATAATATCTATTCTCCTAAAGCTATTTCAAAAAATAGAAACAGAAGGAAAGCTACCCAACTCATTCTATGAGGCCAATATTACCTTGATCACCAAACCAAGCAAAGACCCCAACAAAAGGAGAATTACAGACTGATTTCCCTAATGCATATGGATACCAAAATTCTCAACAAGATCCTTGCTAATAGAATCCAACTGTACATTAAAAGGATTATCCATCATGTTCAAGTGGGATTCATGCCTGGGATTCAAGGGTGGTTCAACATTTGCAAATCTATCAATGTGATAGATTATATCAACAAGAAAAAAGCCAAGAATTATATAATCCTCTCAATAGATGCAGAAAAAGCATTTGACAAAATATAGCATCCTTTCCTGATTAAAACCCTTCAGAGTGTAGGGATAGAATGTAGAGAATAGAGATTCCTCAATCTCATAAAAACCGTCTATGAAAAGCCTACAGCAAATATAATTCTCAATGGGGAAAAGCTGGAAGCCTTTCCCTTAAGATCAGGAACATGACAAGGATGCCCACTCTCACCATTATTATTCAACATAGTACTAGAAGTCCTTGCTACAGCAATCACACAACAAAAAGGGATAAAAGGTATCCAAATTGGCAAAGAAGAAGTCAAACTGTATCTCTTCACAGATGACATGATACTCTATATGGAAACCCAAAAGAATCCACTCCCAAACTACTAGAAATTATAGAGCAATTCAGTAATGTGGCAGGATACAAAATCAATGCTCACAAATCAGTTGCATTTCTATACACGAATAATGAGACTGAGGAAAGAAAAATTAGAGAATCCATCCCATTTACAATAGCACCAAAAACCATACGTTACCTTGGAATTCACTTAACCAGGGACGTAAAGGACCTATATTCTAGAAACTATAAATCACTCTTGAAAGACATTGAAGAAGACACAAAAAGATGGAAAGATATTCCATGCTCATGGATCGGAAGAATTAACATAGTTAAAATGTACATGCTACCCAGAGCAATCTACACTTTCAATGCTATCCCAATCAAAATACCAAAGACATTTTTCAAAGAACTGGAACAAACAGCCCTTAAATTTGTGTGGAACCAGAAAAGGCCCCGAATCGCCAAGGAACTGTTGAAAAGGAAAAACGAAGCTGGGGGGCATCACGTTGCCGGATTTCAAGCTATACTACAAAGCTGTGATCACAAAGACAGCATGGTACTGGCACAAAAACAGACACATAGACCAATGGAACAGAATAGAGAACCCAGAAGTGGACCCTTGGCTCTTTGGGCAACTAATATTTGATGAAACAGGGGAAAAAATCCAGTGGAAGAAAAGACAGTCTCTTCAATAAATGGTGCTGGGAAAATTGGACAGCTACATGCAAAAGAATGAAACGTGACCACTCTCTCACACCATACACAAAGACAAACTCTAAATGGATGAAAGACCTCAATGTGAGACAGGAATCCATCAAAATCCTAGAGGAGAACATAGGCTGCAACGTCCTCGACATTGGCCACGGCAACTTTTTTCATGACACATCTCCAAAGGCAAGAGAAACAAAAGAAAATATGAACTTGTGGCACTTCATCAAGATAAAAAGCTCTGCACAGCCAAGGAAACAGTCAGTAAAACTAAGAGGCAGCCCATGGAATGGGAGAAGATGTTTGCAAATGACACTACAGATAAAGACTGGTATCCAAAACCTACAAGAACTTCTCAAACTCAATACAGGAGAAACAAATAATCAAATCAAAAAAATGGGCAGAAGATATGAACAGACACTTTTCCAATGAAGACATGCAAATGGCTAACAGACACATGGAAAATGTTCATAATCATTAGCCATCAGGGAAATTCAAATCGAAACCACATTGAGATACCACCCTACACCAGTTAGAATGGCAAAAATTGACAAGGCAGGAAACAACAAGTGTTGGAGAGGATGTGGAGAAAGGGGATCCCTCCTACATTGTTGGTGGGAATGCAAGTTGGTACAGCCACTCTGGAAAACAGTGTGGAGGTTCCTTCAAAACTTAAAAATTGAACGACCCCGTGATCCAGCCATTTCACTACTGGGTATTTACCCCAAAGATACAGATGTAGTGAAGAGAAGGGCCATATGCACCCAATGTTCATACCAGCATTGTCCACAATAGCCAAATTGTGGAAGGAGCTGAGATGCCCTTCAATAGATGACTGGATTAAGAAGATGTGGTCCATATATACAATGGAATATTACTCAGCCATCAAAAAGAACGATTTCTCAACATTTGCTGCAACATGGATGGAACTGGAGAAGATAATGTTAAGTGAAATAAATCAAGCAGAGAAAGACTATTATCATATGGTTTCACTCATTTATGGAACATAAGAAGTAGGAAGATCGGTAGGAAAAGAAAGGGATAATGAAAGGGGGTAAACAGAACAGGGAATGAACCATGAGAGACTATGGACTCTGGGAAACAAATTGAGGGCTTCAGAGAGAGGGGGTGGGGGAATGGGATAGACTGGTATGGGTAGTAAGAAGGGCACGTATTGCATGGTGCAGTGCTTGTTATACGCAAGCAATGAATCATGAAACTTTACATCAAAAACTAGGGATGTACTGTATGGTGATTAACATAATATAATAAAAAATTTTATTATAAGAAAAAAAGAAAGGCAATAGTAGGTTATTTGAAAGGCTAATAAAAATGATAAACTTCTCAGGGGAAAAAAGTAATGATGTACTATATTTTGGCTAATTGAAGTAAACAAACAAACAAATAAATAATCAATAAATCAATCAATCAATAATTTTTTTTCTTTTTAAAAATATTTTTCCTTTTCATCTAGTTCCTTATTTGATCACGTATTTCTTTTTAGGTCTTTTTCTTATGTTCATTTTTACATTTACATTTAATAGATACATTCTTTCTTTTGGGGGGGTCCATTCACTGTATACAATTTTATTTTTGTATGTATTTAACTTTTGCTTTCTTTTCAGGTTTGGTATTTGGTGTCTTCTAACAAACAGACCAAAATTCACCCAGGACAACATGAATCACCCTGTTTGTTCACCTGGGAGATTATATTCTCTCCCCCTGACACCTTTTTTTTTTCTTTTTCTATTCTTTTTTGGTTGTTTTTCTCTTCTTGTTCTTGTCCAGTATTTCGCTTGAGTCATTGTTGGCATTTTTCATTTGATTTACTTGTTCATGCATTCTTCTCTGGGTGAAATGACTAGAAGGAGGAATCCATAGCAAAGGAAGGAATCAGTGGTAATATTCTCTACCACAGATCTAATTGATATGGATATAAGGAAACTGTCAGAGCTGGAATTAAGAATAACAATTATAGAGTTACTAGCCAGGCTTGAAAAAATAATAAGAGACACTAGAGCATCTCTTAGTGAAGAAATAAAATCTAAGTAGATTGAAGTTAAAAATGGTTCAAGTAAGACACATTCTAAATTGGATGCTCTAACAGCTAGGGCAAGTGAGGCAGAAAAGAGAGTTAGTGACATAGAAGACAAGTTGATGAAAAGTAAGGAAGCTGGGGAAAAGAGAGAAAAACAATTAATGGAACATGAAGCGTGGCTTTGAAAAACCAGCAATACCATGAAGTGAAACTATATTAGAATTATTGGGGTCCTAGAGCAGAAGAAAGAGAGAGGGGGACAGAAGGTATATTGGATCAAATCATACCTGATAACTTCCCTAATCTGGGGAAAAACAGGCATTCAAGTCCAAAAGGTAGACAGATGCCCCCCAAAATCAATAAAACTAGCTCAACTCCCCAAGATATAATAGTGAACCTTGCAACTTTCAGAGATAAAGAGAAAATTCCGAAAGCAGCTCAAGACAAGAGGTTCTTAACCTAAAGGGTAAAAATATTAGGCTGGTAGCAGACCTATTCACAGAAACCAGGCAAGGCAGAAAGGCCTGGCATGATATATTCAGGATATTAAATGAGAAAAACATGCAACCAGGACTTAGTTTATCATGCAAGGCGGCCTTTCAGAATGGAAGGAAAGATAAAGAGCTTCCAGGACAAACAGAAACCTAAAGAATTTGTGACTACTAAACCACCCCTGGAAGAAATACTTAAGTGGATCCTGTAAGCAAAGAGAGAGCGAAAAGAGAGAGCAAAAAGTAACATAGATTGGAAGGAAATAGACACAGAATATGAGAAACTAGGACCTTACAGGTAATACAATGGCACTAAATTCATATCTTTCTATAGTTACCCTGAATGCAAATTGGCTAAATACTCCAATCAAAGGACACAGTGTATCAGATTGGATAAAAACCAAGACCCATCTATATGCTGTGTACAAGAGACTCATTTGAGAGCTAAAGACACCTCCAGATGGAAAGTGAGGGGGTGGAGAATCATTTATCATGCTGAAGGACATAAAAAGAATGCTGGGGTAGCAATCCACATATCAGACAAACTTTCTTTTCTTCTCTTTTCTTTTCTTTTTTTAATTTTTTTTTTGACAGAGAGAAAGAGCACAGGAATGGGGAGCAACAGACAGAGGGAGAAGCAGGCTCTCCCACTGAGCAGGGAGCCTGATGCAGGACTTGATCCCAGGACCTTGGAATCATGAACTGAGCTGAAGGCAGACGCTTAATGGACTGATCCATCCAGGCAACCCCACATTAGATTTTAAATCAAAGACTGTAGTAAGAGATGTAGAGGGACACTACATACTTAAAGGGTCTATCCAACAAGAAGATCTAATGATTATAAATATTTATGCTCATAATATGGGAGCAGCCAATTATATAAAACAATTAATAACCAAATTAAAGAAACACATTGATAATAATACAATAATAGTAGGGACTTCAACACGTCACTCAGAGCAATGAACAGATAATGTAAGCAGAAGATCAACAAGGAAACAAGGGCTTTGAATGACACACTGGAACAGGTGGACTTCAGAGATATATACAGAGCATTCCAACCTAAAGCCACAGAATCCACATTCTTTTCAAGAGCCCATGGAACGTTCTCAAGAATAGATCATATAGTGGGTCACAAATCAGGTCCCACCTGGTACCAAAAGATTGGCATTATTCCCTGCATAATTTCAGACCACAATGCTTTTATACTTGAACTCAATCAAAAGAGAAAATTTGGAAGGAACTCAAACACTAGGAGGTTAAAGAAAATCCTGCTAAAGACTGAATGGAACCATGAGAGACTATGGACTCTGGGAAACAAACTGAGGGCTTCGGTGGGGGGGATGGGATAGGCCGGTGATGGGTAGTAAGGAGGGCACGTATTGCATGGGGCCCTGGGTGTTATACACAACTAATGAATCATCGAACTTTACATCAAAACTAGGGATGTACTGTATGGTGACTAACATAATAAAAAATACTATTATTAAAAAAAGAATGAATGGGTCAACTAGAAATTAGAATTTAAAAATTCATGGAAACAAAAATGAAAACAAAACTGTTCAAAATCTTTAGGATAAGCAAAGGTGGTTCTGAGAGGGAAGTACATAACAATACAAGACTTTCTCAAAAAATTAGAAAATTCCAAAGTACCCATCAGAGAGGTAAAAAAACCATGAGAGGAGATAATGCTAAGTGAAATAAGTCAAGCAGAGAAAGACAAATATCATATGATTTCTCTCATCTATGGAACATAAGAACTAGAAAGATCGGTAGGAGAAGAAAGGGATAAAGAAAGGGGGGTATTCAGAAGGGGGAATGAAGCATGAGAGACTATGGACTCTGAGAAACAAACCGAGGGCTTCAGAGGGGTGGGGGGGGAATGGGATAGGTTGGTGATGGGTAGTAAGGAGGGCACGTATTGCATGGAGCACTGGGTGTTATACGCAAATAATGAATCATGGAACTTTACATCAAAAACCAGGGATGTACTGTATGGTGACTAACATAATATAATAATGTAATTATGAAAAAAAACATGAGAGACTCTTAATCATAGGAAAAAAATTGAGGGGTGCTAGAGCGGAGGTGGGTGAGGGGATGAGTAATTGGGTAATGGGCATTAAGGGGGGCATGTGATATGATGAGCACTGGGTGTTATTCACAAATTATAAATTATTGAACAGTACATCTGAAACTAATGATATACTGTATGTTGGCTAATTGAATTTAAATTTTTAAAAAAGTAAATGAAATTTAGCAGTTTTACGAAAAGCTCTATAGCTCCCCCCCCCCAAACGGCCTGCTTGTAACAGGAAGAGAGATTTTTTTTTTAAAGATTTTATTTATTTATTCAACAGAGATAGAGACAGCCAGCGAGAGAGGGAACACAAGCAGGGGGAGTAGGAGAGGAAGAAGCAGGCTCATAGCGGAGGAGCCCGATGTGGGGCTCAATCCCACAATGCCGGGATCACGCCCTGAGCCGAAGGCAGACGCTTAACCGCTGTGCCACCCAGGCGCCCCGAAAGAGAGATATTAACACAGGTTCCTGTATCTACGTAGTAGGGGAAATTTTATTTTCCACACATCTCCTTTCACCTTCCTGCTATTGCTGTTTTTGCTCTTTGATCCTCGGACACCTACCCATCCCCTTTGCTCAAATAAGTGTCATGTTGCTTGACTGTCTTTGGAATTCTCCATGTCTGTGTAGATTTCCCTTATGCTTGCTATTAAACTTGATTTTCTCCTGTTAATTTGACAAATATCAATTTGAATCTTATTCCAGGTAAAAAACCTTAAAGAGCAAAGGAAATACTTCTTTCCCAACAACAGGCACTGGTGAAGTTTCATCGAAGTTCAGACAAGAGTAAGCAGAGACGTGCATTCCTAGGACATCTGATGAACAGTCGCCATGTCAGTGGCTGATCCTATTTCATGGAAACATGAAGTGGAAGTCATCCTGCATCACAGGTGGGTCTTCACACTCTCCCAGCTGGTGAAGCCTCCTCACTGCGGTGTTCCCACTCTCCCCACCCCCTCCCCCTCCTCCACATCCCCATTCTCAGTCCTGGATTCCTCCAAGTTTTGAGGACCCTGATATTCCTCCCTCTACCGCCCCTTGCCCAGAACTACTCTGACTGGGGCAAAATTCACAGCCCTCATCTACTCACACCTGCACACTCCCCTCTTGCTCCTTCATCATTGGTGCAGAACCAGGATGCCAGTATTGGACATCAGATTCTGGGAGTTCCCTGTAAACCTCTCCAGTGCTCCATCACAGCCCCAATGCCTCACCATTCCTCATACTCCTGGGACAGAGCTTTCCTTTACAACATGTTTGGGTTCAGTGTCCTTTCTCTTCCCCCAGACACTGTTAGTGCCCTTGGCATGGGGAACCTTCCTATCATGTCCAACTGTGTCCTCCATCCCTACTCACATGTGGCACACACTAGGTGTTCAGTAAATGGTGTGGATGCATATTATATGAACAGGGCTCCATCCTTAGTTAGACACAGCTGGACTCTCTGTCTATGTTTCTGTCCTATTACCAACTTTTCCCCAAGGCAGTCCGCCATTGGAACCCAGGAATTTCTCCTCGATATGAGAAAATCCTACAATATGTTCCTGCAAAGGACCAGCTTGGGGGGCAGCATTTAAAAGAATGTGGATGATTTTGTTTTGTTTTTTTTAATAATAATATTTTTTATTATATTATGTTAGTCACCATACAGTACATCCCTAGCTTTTGATGTAAAGTTCCATGATTCATTACTTGCGTATAACACCCAGTGCACCATGCAATATGTGCCCTTCTTAATACCCATCACCAGCTTATTCCATTCCTCCACCCCCTCCCCTCTGAAGCCCTCAGTTTGTTTCCCAGAGTCCATAGTCTCTCATGTGGATGATTTTGTAGCCAAAGTTCCCTGAGATTGATCTCAGACTACACTTTAGAGCAAACAAAAGAAGCAGCTGATTTGGCCTAGAAGTATAGGCTGCAAGAGGACCTCCATTGCTGGGGGAACAGCAGTTTTTGTTTCACTCCTGCAGAGAACTGGAGTACTGTGTAAGCTTTGAGACTCTTGTCCCTTGATGAGCAGTAATAATCAGCCTCATCCTCAGCCTGGAGACCGTTGATGGTGAGGGAGCCAGTGTTGCCCGACCTGGAGCCAGAAAATCGATCAGGAATCCCTGATGGTCGATTGCTAGTACTATAGATGATGGTTTTAGGGGCCTTTCCTGGGTGCTGTTGGTGCCAGCTCACATAATAACCATCACCGATGTTGGTGCTGCCTCCTGTGCAGGAGATGGTGACTCTTTGACCAAGGGACCCAGACACTGAGGATGGCTGAGTCAGTACAGACTGGGCCCAGGACCCTGGAAGAGGAAAAGACACAAAGTGTGATGCCGGGATCTAGAGACAAGAGGAGGAACCACGGCCCCACGTGTCCTCCCAAGGCCTCTTCCCCTGTCCCCACACGCAGGCACCTGTGCAGTGAGCAAGGAGGGTGAAGAGGAGAGTATACCAGACCATGGTGGAGATCATAACCAATCCTGCCTTCTGTGGCCCCACAGCTGTGCAGAGCCTCCCCTAATCTCTCCCATCCCCTCTTCAATCCCTGAGAGAGGGTGGGACCAACCATGCAAATGAGACCCCCAACTCTCTGACCCTTCACTGGTCCTGGGTCAGCTCTCTCTCCTTGAGCATGTAAGGGTGACGGGCAGGGGAGGGGCTCTAATCACAGGTGAACCTCAGAGACAGGCCATGAATGCCCCCTCGTGTCTAGACACAGACACACTATTGTGTGACATGGTGACCAGAGCCCAGCAGACACTCTGCCTTGCCACTGCTCTGTCCACTCTTTCCTCCATTAGGGTCAAGCCAAGAGTCCCTATATGCTGCCTTCCATTACTCCAGGGCTCACTATATGCTCTACTAAGTGTCTTCAGGGTGAGTCTGTCCAAGTGCCCCTTGGTTTGGTGGTGATTCAGGACTGATGGGAGGTCTCTTATACAAATTCCTCTTAGACCGGGATCAAGACCAGAGTGCTGACAGGTCCCGATGGACTTATGGCCCCTTTTGTGCAGGATTCAGGGACTTTCCTCCTATGGGCCATCTCCCTGTTTTCCAGAGTTCCTAATCTTCTGAGGTTCCCACAGCCCTGAGGAAATGGGGATCTCTTCTTTCCAGGATATAGAGAGAAGCCCTCATGTGCATTCCTTAAATGGTTACATATTGAACATCTTTGTTCTCTGCCACTCCTCACTGTTTCCATCTGCTCGAAACATCAGTTCTCAACACACTTGGGTGGTGATTCCCTCCTAGAACCTCTCCTCCAAACACACAGACACAAGTCTTCAGGAGACCTGCATGTGAGGCTGTGTGTGGCACTGATCTCACAGCACAAAGGGCAAACAGGAAGTTTTAGGAAGAAAGGAATGACAGCTACAGATGCACTGACAGTGACCTAGTGACAGTTTATCTTTTAGTCACCACTGAGCCAACCTCGTATTTAAAATGAATGTGTGTTATTTTCTACAGTATTCCATAAGATTGATTTAAACTCAATGACCATGTCCTTGTGAAGATGCAGGTACCATCAGTAAAGTACTTTCCCCAGATCTGTGCTTATTGCAGAGAGAATATGGGTGGAAAGGGTGGTTAAACACATGGATGGAAAACAGTGGAGTAGGAATGCCTTCTGTTCTCAGTAGAATAAGGGTTTATATACTTTTTCTAAAATCACTTATTTGTACCATGTGTCTGGTCTTCCAGGTAGACAAGATCAACCTGGTGCCCAGTGAAACCACGTAAGGGGCCTGTTCCTATGAACTCAGAGCCATCCTACTGACAAAATAGCCAGTCAGAGACAGAGCTTATAGGACAAAGGGATTTGGGGTCAGACCACTCTCTGCAGTGGGCACAGCTATAGTTCCTGTAACTTGTGTCCAGGATATCCAGGATAAAGCAGTAATTCATTTAGCCACCCATGACTACAGGAATGAATTTCTACTACCCAAGACCAACTGGACCCAGAAGTTTCTGTCAAATATCCCACATCTGAGAAGAAGAATGACAGAGATAAGAGGATAGTGTCCCTGAGGTCACATGCCCTGTGGCCCTGGGTTGGGACAGATGACTCTCCATCAGAGTGCAGTCTGGATGGAGGTGTCACTAGTGTGACTGAGGGAGTGACAGCCCAGCTCTGAGACCACAGGAAGGGTGTGTCTCTTGTTCTCCATGGTTTTGAGCTCCATGGGAGCAGCACTGAGGCTGGAGTCCCAGAATCAATGTATTGATCAGCCTCAGGTGCTGACTGAAGCCCAGAGATGGTTGGGGGCTGAGCTGCCCATGGCAACAGAGATTCCTCCTGGGATTCCTGAGCAGCACCATCATCCCAGGAGAGTAGGTGCTCAGGGCATATCTGGTTGCTTCATGACAGGACCCCAGTAACACTCAATGTCCCTTCATCCGGCTGATGAAGATTCTGCCTCCTGGAGATTGTGACGCTGAAGATGGCTGGGTTAGCTGAGGTTAACCCTGACTTTTGGAGGGACAGAGAAGCCCAGAAACTGAAGAGTCCAGGATGCTAGTCCCTTAGAGAGAGGAAAGAACCTTTGTGTGTGTGTGTGTGTGTGTGTGTGTGTGTGTGTGTGTGTGTGTGTGTAGTAAAAAATGCGGCTAAGAGGCCCCCTTTCCTCGTATGGCATTTAAACACCCTGAGGGATTTCTCTATGATAATTCTTTTTAAAAACATCCAAGGTCCAGGATCCTGCATTTAGAGGTAAGCATTTCAAAGGCTTTTAATGACAAAGGGATTTATGTAGGCTGCAAGGACTGATGTGAGAGTAAACCTGTTAGCAATTCACCAAATCAGGAGTCCAGGTCTGGTTGGGTGACAAGAAGCCTGTCATTTTTTTTTAAATCTCTATAGACACAAGACCTACATCTACAGGGTCTTATGCTAGCAGGCAGCACAGGGGGTGGGGGGAGCACTCAGATCCCATCTTCCTGCCACACACCACAGCCAACCCCAGAGTCCCCTGTGTCCCCAGGTGTCTAACAGGGACAGAGAAGAAAGCGCTAATGTTTCTGTAATAAAACACTATAGCCCAGGATTTTAGGTACCATAGGGAAAAATGTTTTTCTAGTGGATCTACCGTCCAGAGAAATCTGAGGAAATGGAATCTATCTGGAGCATAAGAAAAATAATGCCATATCTTAAAATATGCAGATGATCCTTTGTGGATACCTTCAGGATTCCCCATAGGTGTGACGTCAGTTAATTCTGAAGGGGGTAAAAGTCAATAATTTCCATGTTCAAATACCTAAACATTAGATGAACACATCCTTTTTAGGAAAATGAAATAACTTTATTTTCATACTAAAAAGATTGACTGAGGGGCGCCTGGGTAGCGCAGTCGTTAAAGCGTCTGCCTTCGGCTCAGGGCGTGATCCTGGCGTTCCGGGATCGAGTCCCACATCGGGCTCCTCTGCTGGGAGCCTGCTTCTTCCTCTCTCACTCGCCTGCTGTGTTCCCTCTCTCACTGGCTGTCTCTCTGTCACATAAATAAAATCTTTAGAAAAAAAAAAAGATTGACTGGGAGTGTTGGGAACAAAAGTATGGACCCTGGGACTGAGAACAGGAAGGAGAAAGTGAGGGATTGCACGCAACTCTTTTTTCTGCTTATTTTCCTCCAGAGAGATGGACAGCGGAGACTGGAAACTACAGCACCATCACTTCCAGTTTACTCTGAAATCCTATCATGGAGAAGGTGTTCAGTCCTGAGTAGCCGGAGGAAGAGACTGAAGCCTGAGGGACGTGGGAGCAGAGGGGAGAAGAGGAGGAGGGCGGTGTTGTCAAGGAGAGTCTGTGGGATGTCATCCAAGTTCATGTACAGCTGGTTCAGAGAGAGGACAGTGTCTGTGACCAGGGTTATTGTCAATGTATCAGCTATGGATACATCAGTAGTGACACAAGGTCACACTTTATGGAATAAATGGTGAAACTGATGTGTGGGTGAGTGTTTGCTGGGCAGCAGGTGCACTTGGAGACAGAGTACTTATTCTTGTTCATCTTGTCCAGATCGAATGGCGACGTACAGTTAGGTTCCATTAGCTCGTCGTTAGTGTCTTCCTGGGATGTCCGATGCTGTCTCACGTTGTAGACATATCCTGCGTGTTTCTGTTTCCCCCATTCAAGGACAGATCTTCCTGCAGAAGAGTCCTCCTGCATGTGTGTTGAGGTAACTTTCTCACTGAAAAGAGGCTCACAGTCATGATCTGTCGCCCCAGGGTTTTTTGTTTTTGTTTCTGGTTTTTTGTTTGTATGTTTGTTTGTTTCACTTATTTGCTATCTGAGACATCATGGGTCATGATAGCTGTCCCCACTCCATTGACATAAAGCACATCAATAGTCAACCTCAACATAAGCGTGGAGCTCGGAGATGAGCAGAAGCCCTGCATTGGCTGAGGCATCTTTGGATCCAGAGAAGCAGCTGCTGAGACCAGAGCCTTGGTAATAATCTGAGTCTGTGTGGTAGCACAGGAGATACCAGGGAGGTTCCCTGGCTTCTGCTAGAATCAGCATATGCCATACCTGTCAACACTGAAACTACTGCTCAAGGATACAGGTGAGTCTGACTGTAGTTCCCAAAGATTCAGAGAGGGAGAGCAGCTGGGTCAGCACAGGCTGGGACAGGAAACCTGCAAACACACACTGCTGCAGGATTGGCTGTCCATGCAAATGATTCCATCCAGTGACTTCCCAGCCCCTCCCTGAGCCCTGGTTCTGGAACTCAGCTCACACCACACACTGAGGAGGATGGAGGTTGGCCTCACCCCCTGGAGAAAGCCCTGGGAGGAAGCACCTGCTGAGACCACACACAGGTCCCTTGCCCAGGGGACTCTGCCAGGCCAGACAGGACACAGCTGCTGAGTGTCTTTCATGAAAACATGTCCCATCTCTTATGCCAAGCCTCCTTTGAGTGACATGTCCTCACTAAGCAGCTGTGTAGGGAACACAGGTAGTCCTACAGCATCACCTGGCGGCCATGTGTGGAAACATAAAACAAAGAAACAAAATAACACTGAGAGAATCTCTATTAAACAGAGATGAGCTGGCTGTCTCTCTCTGTCAAATAAATAAATAAAATCTTTAAAAAAAAACAGAGATGAGAGCTAGTGCAATATATCTACAAAGTACATCTAGTCCAATGTGTCATTCAAAGTTCTTGTTTCTTTTTGATCTTCTCTTAGATGATATGTCCATTGCTGTGAGTGGAATGTTGAGGTCTCCTACTATTAATATATTATTATCAATATGTTTCTTTATTTGGGTTATTAATTGCTTTATATAATTGGCTTCTCCCATAATGGGGGGCATAGATATTGGTAATTGTTAGATCTTCTTGTTGGATAAACACTTTAAGTATGATATAATGTCCCCCTACATCTCTTACTATGATTTTGGGTTAAAATCTAATTTGTCTGATATGAGGATTGCTACCCCAGCTTTCTTTTGAGGTCCATTAGCATGGTAAATTATTCCTTCTTAAAACAACAGAATACTCATTCTCTAGTGCACATGGAACTTTCTCGAGAATAGACCACATACTGGGTGACAAATCTGGTCTCAACCAATACCAAAAGATTGACATCCCTTGCATTTCTTTCAGACCACAATGCTGTGAAACTGGAAGTCAGCCACAAGAAGAAATTTGGAAGGAACTCAAATACTTGGATGTTAAAGAGTATCCTGCTAAATAATGATTGGGCCAATGAGGAAATTAAAGAAAAATTTAAACAACCCATAGAAACTAATGAGAATGAAAACACATTGATCCAATACTTATGGGATACTGAAAAGGCGGTCCTATATGGGAAATACATAGCCATCCAAGCCTCACTCAAAAAAGAAGGAAAATCCTGAATGCAAAAGCTAACCTTAGACCTAAAGGACCTGAACAAAAAACAGCAAATAAGACCTAAACTCAGCAGGAGAAGAGAAATAAAGACTAGAGGATAAATCAATGAAATAGAGCAGAAAAACAGTAGAACACATCAATGAAACTAGAAGCTAGTTCGTTAAAAGAATTAATAAGATTGATAAAGCTCTGGCTAGACTTCTCCAAAAGAAAATGGAAAGGACCAAAATTAATAAATCATGAATGAAAGGAGAGATCCTGACTAACACCAAGGAAAAAAAATAATTATTAGAAATTATTACCAAAAACTCTAAGCCAAAAAAATAAGAAATCTACAAGAAATGGATATATTCCTGGAAACCTATAAACTACCAAGCCTGAAACAAGAAGAAATAGACAATCTGAACAGACCATTAACCAGCAAGGTAATTGAAACAGTAATCAAAAACATTAAAAAAACAAGAGTCTGGGGCCAGATGGCTTCCCAGCGGAATTCTACCAAACATTTAAAGAAGAAATAATACTTACTCTACTGAAGCTGTTTCAAAAATTGAAATAGAAGGAAAACTTCAAAACTCATTTTATAAGGATGGCATTACCCTGATCCCAAAACCAAAGACCCTATCAAAAAGACTGGTGATGAGTAGTAAGGAGGGCACGTATTGCATGGTACAGTGGGTGTTATAAATGAATCATCGAACTTTACATCAGAAACCAGGGATGTACTGTATGGTGACTAACATAATATAATAAAAAACATTAAAAAAAAATTATACACCAATATCCCTGATGAACATGGATGCTAAAACACTCAACAAGATTTTAGCCAATAGGATCCAACAGTTCATTACATGGATTATTCACCATGGCCAGGTGTGATTTATTCCTGGGATGCAAGGGTGCTTCAACATTCACAAATTAATCAATGTGAGAGAGAACATTAATAAAAGAAAAGACAAGAACCATATGATCTTCTCAATTAATGCAGAAACAGCATTTGAGAAAATACAGCATTCTTTCCTGAATAAACTCTTCAAAGTATAGGGATAGAGGGAACATACCTCAATATCATAAAAGCCATTTATGAAAAGCCCATGGCAAATATCATTCTCAATGGGGAAAAAGCTGAGAGTTTTCCCTTAAAGTCAGGAACATGACAGGGATCCCCACTCTCACCGATATTGTTCAACATAGTACTAGCTTTCCTAGATTCAGCCATCAGACAACAAAAAGAAATAAAAGACATTCAAGTGGGCAAATGCAAAGTCAAACTATCTCTCTTTTGAGATGACATGATACTTTATGTGGAAAATCCAAAAGACTCCACCCCCAAGTTATTAGAACTCATACAACAATTAAGCAATGTGGCAGGATACAAAGTCATTGCACAGAAATCTCCATTTCTGCACACTACATATGTAACTGAAGAAATAGAAATTAGGAAATCAATTCCATTTATAATAGCACCAAAAAATATAAGATACCTAGGAGTAAACCTAATCAAAGAGGTAAAGGATCTCTACTCTAGAAACTACACAACACTGTTGAAAGAAATGGAGAAAGACACAAAGAGATAGAAAAATATCCCATGCTCATGGATTAAAGAATAAACATTGTTAAAATGTTTATGCTACCCAGGACAATCTACGCTTTCAATGCAATCCCTTCAAAATATCATTGACATTTTTCACAGAGCTGGAACAAGCATCCCTAAAATCTGTATGGAACCAGAAAAGACCCCGAATTACCAGTGAAAAGTTTAAAAAGAAAACCAAATCTGGGGACATCACAATTCCTGACTTCAAGATATATTACAGAGCTGTGATCATCAAGACAGCATGGTATTGGCACAAAAACAGACACACAGATCAATGGAACAGATAAATGACCCCAGAAATGGACCCTCAACTGTACTATCAACTAATCTTTGACAAAGCAGGAAAGAATATCCAATGGAAAAAAAGACAGTCTCTTCAATAAATGGTGCTGAAAAAACTGGACAGCCACATGCAGAAGAATTAAACTGGACCATTCTCTTACAATATACACAAAGATAAACTCAAAATGAGTGAAAGATCTCAGTGTGAGACAGGAATCCATCAAAATTCTAGAGGTCAACATAGGCAGTAACCTCTTCGATATTGGCCACAGCAACTTCTTTCAAGACATGTCTCTAAAGGCAAAGGAAACAAAGCAATAATGAACTTTCGGGACTTCATCAAGATTAAAAACAACAGCAACAACAACAACAACAACTTTGCACAGCAAAGAAGACTAAGAGACAACCCATGGAATGGGAGAAGATATTTGCAAATGACACTACAGATAAAGGGCTGGTATCCAAGCTCTATAAAGAACTTCTCAAGGTCAACACCCAAAAACAAATAATCCAGTCAAGAAATGAGCAGAAGACATGAGCAGTCATGTCTCCAGAGAAGACATACAAATGGCTAACAGACACATGAAAAAATGTTCAACATCAATAGCCATCAGGGAAATATGAATCAAAACCACAATGAGATACCAATTTACACCAGTTAGAATGACAAAAATTAACAAGATAGGAAACAACAAATGTTGGCAAGGATGTGGAGAAAGGGAAACTTCTTACACTGTTGGTGGGAATGCAACCTGGTACAGCCACTCTGAAAAACAGTATGGAAGCTCCTCAAGACATTAATAATAGAACTACCCTATAACACAGCAATTGCACTACTGGGCATTTATCCCAAGGATACAGATGTAGTGAAAAGAAGGAGCACATGCACCCTGATGTTCATAGCAGCAATGTCCACAGTAACCGAATTGTGGAAGGACCAAGATGTCCTTCAGCAGATGAATGGATCAAAAAGATGTGGCGCATATATACAATGGAATATTACTCAGCCATCAGAAAGGATGAATACCTACCATTTGCATCGACATGGATGGAACTGGAGGGGACTATGATAAGTGATATAAATCAAGCAGAGAAAGACACTTATCATATGGTTTCATTCATATGTGGAACATACAGAATAGCATGGAAGACCACAGGGGAAGGGAGGGGAAACTGAATGGGAAGAAATCCGAGAGGGAGACAGACCATAAGAGACACTGGACTCTGTGAAACCAACTAAGGGTCATGAAAGGGAGGGAGTTCAGGAGTGAGGTAACTGGGGGATGGGTATTAAGGAGGGCACATGTTGTGATGAGCACTGTGTGTTATACACAACTAATGAGTTGTTGAACACTACATCAAAAATTAATGATGTTTTTGAACATTTTTTCATGTGTGTTAGCCATTTGTATGTCTTCATTGGAAAAGTGTTCATATCTTCTGCAAGGATGTACTGTATGGCGACTAACATAATATAATAAAAAATATAAAAAAACAAATGATGTACTATCTGTTTGCTATCTTAACATAATAAAAAAAACTAAGGGCAAAATAAAAAAATAAAAATAAATGCACCAATGTGTTAAAATTGATTCATGACATTCTAAGATCATTAAACAAAATTAATCCTTGTATTTAACTGAGAGAAAACCTATACTATTTGAATTTTGCATTTACAAGGCCTTTCTCTTTTGAAATATCATTTTGTTTGTAAGTCCTGTTGTTTAAGTTTTTTTTTTTGAAAAAAATCACACAATAGGCATTTTTTACACTGTTGTTCACTATTAGGTGAAATTGGTTCTTACAGGCATATTTGTATCCTGAGGGTTTTTTTGTTCTATTTCCACTTTCTCAATGCCGTGACTTATTTTTTTTTAGGTTTATTTATTTATTTTAGAAAGAGAGATAGCACAAGTGTCAGGGGTAGGAGCCAAAGGAGAGGTACAGAAGAAGAGGGATAGTGATGTTCCTAAAGCTGAATCGGGGCTGAGTGTAGCCCAACGTGAGGCTTGATCCCAGGACAACAAGCTCATGACCTGAGCCTAAACCAGGAGTCTGACTGATCCCCTAGGCAGCCCTGATTCAGAGGCTTTATTTGTGAATTTTATTTGTCCTTTTTCTCCCACTGTAGTAAACAATGATTTAGTTGGCTGCATTGAGTGTCACACACAGGGTGAGGCTTCCCATGTCCCCTCTTTCTATGGGGACTCTCTCCCTGGTGGGTGCCCCTCAGCTCTCAGACTTAGGGCACAGAAAGGAGCATGTACACATAGACTCTCCCTCAGTTCAGGTGCCACATGGCTCAGTGCCTTGTGGCCTGTGTGGAGAAGGGGCATGTCTGCTCTTGTAACTATTTATTAAGCCCCTGTCTGGTGTTGGGTGTGGTTGTTGACAGTGGAAGCCCAGGCTAAGCCAGATAGCCTCATACCTGCCTCCTGAGGTGTCCCTGAAGAAGAAGGGGTTATCCTACATGGGGCTGTCCTTCCTCACCTTCACCACTGGAGGGAAGGAGACCAGAGAGTCCACTACTGCACTCATGAGTCAGAGCAATGGAGGCTGCTGGGATCACAGGAAGAAGGGAATCAGAGACAACAGGAGAGCTGAGGGGATAAGGGCATGACTTGAACATTCCTTGGGTTTAGGTGATGCTGTATAGAGTCCATGAAGTGGGTATAAAGAGAGGGAGATGAAGATGAATAACATGACCCAGGAGAATAGGAACCCCAGGTACAAAGGGATGAGAATTCAGAAAGATGGTGCCTCTGTCAGGGAAGGGCCTGAGGAGCCCAGGAAGATGGGCTTTGGTTGATGGATCAATGGGCTTGGTTGGTGGTTCAGTGTGATTCATGGAGGCTCTAAGAAAGGAAGTCAGGATGGGACCATATATCAGAGGGGGAGCAGGGTACACCATGGGGCACAGAAACAGTGGGAGAATAGAACCTCATTAGGGGAGATAAGAGTGGAGGTGTAATACAGGGCAATCTAACATCTAGTGGCCTCTTTTGGATGTTTCACTTTGGATCTAAATCACTCTTTGGATTTAATGAAATCGTGTAAATGATTTTTTTGTCACAGGACAAGATAAATTAAAATCTCCTTGTGTATTATCCTTTAGAAAATGAACCAGCTCATCTCCAATACATGAGTTATCATATTTTGGCACCATTTTGGTGGAATATAAGTACTATGTTCTTATATATTATTTAAAATCCTTTACCACTTTGCTGGCATCATCAATACTATGGTGCTGTATCGATTTTGTGACACGTGTTCATACTCTGTATGGGACACAGGTGTACAACTTTTCACAATCCTACACTTTCCAAGTTTATTCACTGAAATATCCAAGAGGATTCTTCTACCCAATCTAGTTATGCAGTTGTGACTGAGTCTGAAATCTTGAAGCTCAGCATGACTTTTCTCAGGTTCTGGAATGATGCCTAGGAAGGAAACTCCTCTTTGCTGACACTGTGTTTTTCCTGAAGTCCACCCCACACACACTTCATTGTGGCAATGCACAGGAGGTGATTATTTGGGGTCATGAAATGATTGGTAGAATGGGGAGGAGAACATAAAGAAGATAGTAGAATTTGGGAAAAGAAATGTCCTTAGGCCTGAAGATATAAAGTGCCATTAATGGATAAAGAACATTCCAGAAGGACTTTGACAAGGAAAGCCCAAAGTGAGGGAAAAAACAAAAGATTCAGTTATGACTCTTAATATTTAGTTTTGTGTCTCACAGGGGCAGAGTCAAGGTGGAATCAGAGTCAGGCAGACTGTGATCTCACTCCCTGTGACCAAGAGCCTGTGAGATGGGGACTCTCAGAAATGAAAAAGAGGTGAACAAGAAAGCCTGGAAATAGGAGGATCCCAGTATGGAGTGTGTGGACAAAAAGAGAGGTTCCTGTGCTGAACGCTGAGTGTGGTCTGCACCTGACAGACAGACTAACAGTACAGGAGAGGAGATCAGGTGTGGGGTGGTTAGGAAGTGGCCACCATGTGTGGAATATTTTTTTTTTCTGATTTCTACCTCTCGGGATTGCCTGCGTTTCAGATCAGCACATCGCATCTGGAAGAGAGTAGCTTGTCCTGGAATTGATTGGGTGCAGGGACATCAGACTTGTCAGGGAGCTGAGCTGCAGTTTTATGAGATTGGAACAATCTGGCTTGTGTCTTGTGCCCAGATGTCCGAGTCCACAGTCCATGCCCCAACCTGAACTTCACAGAGGGTGGAAGGAAGAGGATGCGGAGGGTGAGGAGTTGTTTGGTGAAACTTCCATCAGTTTCTTCTCCTATTTGTACCCAAATCTCCCAGCTGCATGGTTAGTTAGTGCCTGATCCAAGTTCCTACCAGACAGGCTCTGTGTTACTGAGACCAATCAGACCATCCCTTCCCTGGTCACCATGATTGTGTCAGGGAAGATGGTGGGGATATCATGTCCAGTCATCCTAGAAGCTGGGGTTCCTGATAAGTGGGTTATGGAGGGCCAATCTCTCTCATCCAGGGGGGGGGGTGTTGTGTGGTCCTTCCCTGGGACTGGAGTCATTTTGTCCCCAGGTGGGAAGTCATCATGAGACACAATATGTTTTGCATGTGTGTCTTCTCTCTTCCCCCAGACTGTGTCTGTTCCCTGAGCATGGGGACCCTTCCTGTCTTTTTTTTTTTAACACTGTGGTCTGAGCCCTTAGATCCACATAGTGCATATAGTGAGGGTTCGGTAAATGCCATGCGTGCATATCATGTGGATGGTTAACTATCCTGAGTCAGGCACAGTTGTATTCTCTGTCCCTGTTTTTCCTTGATGTGTTGATATGGACTGAACCATGTCCTCTAAAAATACTGGATGGTAACCCTAACCCATATTGTGATGTTTAAGATAAGGCAGTAAAGGAAGGGATGATGGATAAATGAATTTTTAAGGTTGGTGCCCTAATAAATAGGGCTGCTGTCTTTATAAGAAAAGGTAGAGACACCAGGGGTGAGCACACAAACAAATGCCATGTGAGGACCAAGTTAGAATGTGTCCATCTGCAAGCCAAGGAGAGAGCCCCCAGGGGAAATTAACCATGCCACCACCTTGAATTTGCACAATCAGCCTAAGAATTGTGAGAAAATTAATATCTTTTGATGTATCCGCCCAGCCGGTAGTATTGTTAAGGCAGCCCTAGCAGACTAGCACAATCCCCAGGGACTCAGTTCCCAGGGCTACCTGTCCCAGCATCAAGGAATTTCTGCTCAGTTTGCCTAAAAGAGAAAATATGTGTCTACAGGGACAGACTGTGGGGACAGAATTGAAAAACAAGGACATATACTAGAGAATGTTCGCTTTTTGGTTTCAGGCCTCAGTTTTAGGCCAAACAAAAAGAGAAGCCACAGTCTTGGCAGAAGATTGGGGCTGCACAAGGAAACTCCATCACTGTGGGGACAGCAGGTTGTTGTCTCACTTCCCCATAGGCCAGGAGCACTCTGTGAGCATTGAGACTGCTGTCAATGGACTGGCAGTAATAATCAGCCTTGTCCTCAGCCTGGAGCCCAGTGATGGTCAGGACACCTGAGTTGCCAGACTTCAAACCAGAGAAATGACCCAGGATCCCTGAGGTCAGTTACTACTACCATAGCTGATGCATTTGGGGGTTGTTCCTGGGTGTGGTTGGTACCACTGCACACCATAACTACCAATGTTGGAGCTGCTTCCAGTGCAGGAGATGGTGACCCTCTGTCCCAGGGCCCCAGGCACTGAGGGTGGCTGAGTCAGCATAGACTGGGCTCAGGACTCTGGAAGGGAGAGGGAGACACACAGAGGGTGATGCTGGGTCTGAAGAAAAGAAGAGGAAGCAGGACCCCATATAGCCCCCAGGGCCCCTTCATTTATCCCTGCATCCAGTCACTTGTGCAGTGAGTGAGGAAGTTGAGGAAGAGAGGGGACTCGGCCATGGTGGAGGTCATCTTTGATCCTGCCTTCTGTGGCCCCACAGCTTAACAGAGCCTCTCCGCATATATCCCTTCCCCTCTTCATCCTCTGAGAGGATGTCCATGCAATTGAGACCCCCAGCTTTCTGACCCCCACTGGCCCTGGGTCAGGTCTCTCTGCCTGAGAATATCAGGGGGCTGGGGAGAGGAAAGGCTGTGTGGGGAAAGGGGGGGGGGTCAGAACTGTGAGCCCTGAGCAGAGGACAGAGGCAGTACCAGGTGGCAGGATCCAGCTCTGATCACCCCTTACTCTTCTAAATAGGCCCTGTGAGCCCCTTGGTGTCCAGACTCAGATATACCATTATGTGAAATGGTGATGTGGGCAGTGATTCCCTCCTAGAATCTGTCCTCCCAGCACACAAACGCAAGTCTGCAGGAGCTCTGATAAGGGAGTCTGGGTGTGGCATTGACCTCAGAGCAAAAATGGCAAACATGCCTGAAGTTCCAAGAGGGGAGGAGTGACAACTTCAGATGCTCTGACAGGGCTTCAGTGACAGAGTTTATGTATTAATCACCACTTAGCCAACCATGCATTTTAAATGGGTGTATGTTCCTTCATACAAAATTCCTCTCACTAAGATTGATTTAAACTCAATGACAATGTTATTATGAAAATGCAGGTACTAGTATTGGTTGAGACCTGTTTTGTGACCCAGTATGTGGTCTATTCTGAAGAAAGTTCCACGTGCATTCGAAAAGAATGAGTATTCTGTTGTTCTGGGTTGTAGTGTTCTGTATATATCTATGAGGTCCATCTGTTCTAGTATGTCATTCAAAGCTCTTGTTTCTTTGTTGATTTTCTGCTTAGGTGAACTATCTATTGCTGAGATGGAGTGTTGAGCTCCCCTACTATTAACGTATTATTACCTATATGTCTCTTTATTCTGGTTAAGAGTTGGCTTGTGTATCTAGCTGCTCCCCTGTTGGGGGCATAGATATTTATTATAGGGACATTTCTCTCCTTTGTGCTCTAACATGGCCAGCTGCCCCCGGTTCCCGCACACACTCCCGAGCTCCCAGTTTCAGTCTAGTTCAAGTGTGTGCTCTGGAACTCTTGTTTTCAGTTCAGACATGTGCGCTCCTGAGCTAATTCTGTTACTTCTTTCATAGAACCAACTCCATGTGTTTTTTCTTAGAATAATTAATATTTTATTTTATTTTTAAAAATTTTTAATAATATTTTTATTATATTATATTAGTCACCATACAGTACATCCCTGGTTTTTTATGTAAAAGTCCATGATTCATTACTTGCATAAAACACCCAGTGCACCATGCAATACATGCCCTCCTTACTACCCATCACCGGCCTATCCCATTCCCCACCCCACTCCCCTCTGAAGCCCTCAGTTTGTTTCTCAGAGTCCATAACCTCTCATGCTTCATTCCCCCTTCTGATTACACTCCTTTCTTCTTCCCTTTCTTCTCCTACCAATCTTCCTACTTCTTATGTTCCATAAATGAGTGAAACCATATGATAATTGTCTTTCTCTGCTTGACCTAATTCCCTTAGCATTATCTCCTCCAGTGCCGTCCATGTTGCAGCAAATGTTGAGTAATTGTTCTTTTTGATAGCTGAGTAATATTCCATTGTATATATGGACCACATCTTCTTAATCCAGTCATCTGTTGAAGGGCATCTCGGCTCCTTCCACGATTTAGCTATTGTGGACAATGCTGCTATGTACATTGGGGTGCATATGGCTCATCTCTTCACTACGTCTGTAACTTTGGGGTAAATACCCATTAGTGCAATGGCTGGATCATAGGGTAGCTCAATTTTTAACTTTTTAAGGGACCTCCACACTGTTTTCCAGAGTGGCTGTACCAACTTGCATTCCCACCAACAGTGTAAAAGGGATCTCCTTTCTCCACATCCTCTCCAACAATTGTTGTTTCTTGCCTTGTCAATTTTTGCCATTCTAACTCATGTAAGGTGGTATCTCAGTGTGCTTTGATTTGAATTTCCCTGATGGCTAATGATTTTGAACATTTTTTCATGTGTCTGTTAGCCATTTGTATGTCTTCATTGGAAAAGTGTCTGTTCATATCTTCTGCCCATTTTATGATTTGTTTATTTGTTTCTCATATATTGAGTTGGAGAAGTTCTTTGTAGATCTTGGATACCAGTCTTTTATCTGTAGTATCATTGGCAAATATATTCTCCCATTCCGTGGGTTGGCTCTTAGTTTTTTGTTTTTTGTTTTTTTACTGTTTCCTTGGCTGTGCAGAAGCTTTTTATCTTGATGAAGTCCCACAAGTTCATTTTATCTTTTGTTTTTCTTGCCTTTGGAGATGTGTCATGAAAAAGTTTGCTGTGGCCAATGTCATAAAGGTTGCTGCCTATGCTCTCCTCTAGGATTTTGATGGATTCCTGTCTCACATTGAGGTCTTTCATCCATTTGGAGTTTATCTTTGTGTATGGTGTGAGAGAGTGGTCAAGTTTCATTCTTTCCCATGTAGCTGACCAATTTTCCCAGTACTAGAAGTCCTCGCAACAGCAATCACACAACAAAAAGGGATAAAAGGTATCCAAATCAGCAAGAAGAAGTCAAACTGTCTCTCTTGGCAGATGACATGGTACTCTACATGGAAAACCCAACAGAATCCGCTCCCAAACTACTAGAAATTATAGAGCAATTCAGTAATGTGGCAGGATACAATATCAATGCTCAGAAATCAATTGCATTTCTATACACGAATAATGAGACTGAAGAAAGAGAAATTAGGGAATCCATCCCATTTACAATAGCACCAAAAATCATACGTTATCTCGGAATTAACTTCACCAGAGATGTAAAGGATCTATATTCTAGAAACTACAAATCACTCTTGAAAGACATTGAAGAAGACACAAAAAGATGGGAAAATATTCCATGCTCATGGATCCAAAGAATTAACATAGTTAAAATGTCCATGCTACCCAGAGCAATCTACACTTTCAATGCTATCCCGATCAAAATACCAATGACATTTTTCAAAGAACTGGAACAAACAGCCCTTAAATTTGTGTGGAACCAGAAAAGGCCCCGAATTGCCAAGGAATTGTTGAAAAGGGAAAACAAAGCTGGGGGCATCACAATGCTGGATTTCGAGCTGTACTACAAAGCTGTGATCACAAAGACAGCATGGTACTGGCACAAAAACAGACACATAGACCAATGGAACAGAATAGAAAACCCAGAAATGGACCCTCGGCTCTTTGGGCAACTAATTTTTGATAAAGCAGGAAAAAACATCCGGTGGAATAAAGACAGTCTCTCCTCCCCATCAATCTAAGCAGAGAAAGAGAGGAATCCTAGTCTTAGCGGATCACATTGGAAAGATGGACACACCCCAGGAGAGATGAATGAGGCACATGCTAATGAACCACTTGACAGAAAAATGGGGCTAGGGAGTCTCACTTCTATTGGTGCCCCTATCACATTCTCTCCAGCTCTAAGGGCTGAGCCATTCTGAGCCCATGAGAAGTCCTGGCTGCACTCTCCCATTGATTTGAATCACTCCATAAACACCACTACTCACATAGAGCATATAGTGATAGTTGGCCGCATCCCCAGGCTGAGCTCCAATGATGATAAGGGTGGTTTTGCCCTCTGTGGCAGAGATGGGTCCAGAGAAGCGATCAGGAACCTCAGAGGGATAGTTTTTATGTGGTAGGTAAGGGAGTAGGGAACCCATTCTGGGGTCTGCTATACCAGCCAGGGCAGTTACTGGTAGAGACTTACCCAAACCTAGGAGCACAAGTGAGTATGACCATCCATCTTAGAGACACTGCCAGTGATGGCTCCTGGGTCACCACAATCTGACAATCTTCCCCTAAAACCAAAGGAGAGACAAGTGCTGTTACGGGAGACAAGAGTCACCCTGAGACACTGTTTTTATGTGTCCCACCACAGTTGCAGAGTCCCTTCATCTGACCTGAGCCTCTAGTGAAGAACCTGAGAAGAAAGACAGTCCAGGCCATGGTGAGGACCCTTATAGGACATGGCATTCTCAGGTTCCTGATTTTGAGTGGAGTGTCCTTGGGAGCTTTTCATGCACTCAAACCCGTTAGAAGGAGAAGGTATTTTATGCAAATCAGCTTTCTCTCTCTCCCTGTCCCAGTGTCGCCATGGTGTCCCCTGGGAGAAATCATGAATGAAACAGGTGCTAGGACCTCACCCAGACCAATACCTATAGGGTACTGGGACACTGAGTCATGGGGTGTGGTCCTTCACCAAATGAGCTCCCCCAGAACTCTGGTGACCTCGGAATCAAGTTTCTTTTCTGGAAAGCCTGAAAGCTGAATGAGGAGATGTGTGTGTTCTCCACCTCCTAGTCCTTCTAGTTCATCCCAATTTGTCGCCATGCCTGGAAATTTTCCCTTCTCGGTAAAATTCCTGATTATGCCCTTTGTAGGAGATTAGTGGCCCTCTTCTCTCCAGTCATAAATCCAATGGTAAATCGCAGAGTCCTATGTGGGTGTGTGAAGGGACAGGGTCTCCTACTGACACAGTCCTTGAAACTGTCTCCAGCAACATCAGTGGGAGGACCAATGCTGGGGTCCACATGCAGAGCTGCACTGTCAGCCTCAGAATGCCAGCTGTCTTCCACTCTCAGAAGCCATCAATAGTCTGGAGTCACTTCAAAGTACCTGCAGTGTTTCAGAATAAAAGTAATAACCTCACTGATAAATGAGGACACTCCTTCCAACATCAGATGATAAATTAGGAAAACATGAGACTCATAATAAGAAATAAAAATGATACAGTGTCTGAATCAGTTGGAGGGAATATTATGAATCATTTAACCCCCTTTCCTGAACAGTGTCCTATGGAAAAAAGGGAACTGGAAGAGTAGGTCAGAGTATTAGAACTGAGGAGGTGGAAGAGGGAGAGAAGGAGCAGGAAGATAACATTTCTCCAGTTATCTTTGAAGTTCAGCCACAAAGTCAGTGTTCATCAAAGTGGGAAATAAAATATGATTTTATTTTCATTTCAGAATTCTTGGTATATTGTGTGTTTCATGTAATCCATGGGGTTACTGTTTACATTTCTCATTGTGTTTGAGAGCTCAACTCATATCACACAAAGATTCCTCATCAATTATTTTATGCCTGTCGAACAAAGGATTCTTTGATACGGTGGAGTAAAGTTTGTTGTGTTATGTGCATCCAATTTGAAAATAAGGAGGATCTAGAAGTTGAGAGAAAAAGGAAGAATTACAAAAAGAATGGAAATATGTGAGTAACAGAGTATCACCTTCTGTTAAGTCAGTATAAAATATAGAAATAAACGACCAATAATAACCCATTTAGAAACAATAACTAAAATCATGACAGTGTGAGAGCTATGGCGTTTATTATATATTTCTTTGTGAATAAATTGTGTTATCACACTAATCAGCCAGGATCCCTGACCTCTGGAGGGAGGCCTGAGCCAACTCTATAGAGGAGCGCCCCCCTGGTGGCCCTTGGATGGGGCTGCTAGACCAGAAAAGTGCTCTCTCTGAGTTGTGTTTTCATCTCTCAGTACACTGTCCACCAGGGGCTAGAAAATCAGTGAATCTCATACCAGTATGTCCATGACTTTGTGTTCCTCTCCCACAGTATGTCAGGGCAGCAGCTCTGGAATCTCACATGCTCTCTCTGCTCAGGTCCTCTGACACATGGCTCAGTGCGTCGTCCTTTCTTCTTTCCCCAAGGTCTGTGTTCACATTATCCAGCGATTTCAGTCACCTCATCTCAGCCCCATTCCTCTCTGGATCAAGGTGAATGTCTTTCTGTATAACATGGATTCTACTTATGTGAATCAGCTGTATTCATAGGGTGTTATGCCTTCTGGCTTTCCTTTTATTGTTTTCCTAGAATCAGAAAATGAATTTGTGGGGCGCCTGTGTGGCTCAGTTGGTTAAACATCTACCTTCAGCTCAGGTCATGATCCTAGGGTCCTGTGATGGAGCCATGCATGGAGCTCCCTGCTCAGTGGGGAGCCTGCTTCTCACTCTGCTTCTGCACCTCTCTCTGCTTGTGTGATCTCCCTCTCTGTCAAATAAATGAATAGAATCTTTAAGAAAAAGAAAATTAATTTGTGCTACTTTCTCTCTCCCAGGCTTCTAAATAATGCATAGATAGATAGATAGATAGATATAGATATAGATATATCATAGTATATGATTTATACTATACAATATACAAATTTTAATATACAATATATAACAGACATAAACATATACATATACATAAACATATAATAAAATACATATATTTACATATAATGTATTATGTTTTATGTTTGACACCTACATATTATTACAGTACCTATATTTTGTACATACATAAGTATATGATGCATTTAATATGAGTTTATATGTTTATAAATTTTATGTAATAAAATTTTGTAAAATGTAATGTTTGTTAATAGATTATTCGTTATATATAAGTATAAATATAAATATGAATTTTATTTTCTTCTAACATAGACGCAGTTATCACGGATGATGGAATAGTACAGTCTGATTTAGGCCTCTAAAGCAGGGCTTGAAGCAATAATGTGACAGAAACAAAAGGGTGGCTATCACTCTGGCAGATGATGGGAGCAAGGCAGCACAAATGACTCCCCTTCTGCATTTTTCTCTCAGCTCTGAAGGAATTCCCCTTCTATGAGGGTAGGTGAGGGGAGGAATCAGGAAAGGACAGAGAAGCCCCAGAGCTCTACTCCTTCAGGACTAATTGTTGGCATTCCCATCTTGCCTTCCAGGGGTTTCTTGTCCTAGACCCAGGTAACACTACAGGTGATATTTTTTTCAATATGCAAATTAGTCCAAGAGTAGGATTTTCTGTCCCTGCCTGAACACCAGCCTGAAGACTGTCTCTACGGGCATGGAGGATGGTATGTGACAGGAGAATGTGAGTCAGAGGTGATCACTCATGTGGCTCCAGCAGCCCCTGTGCTGCACAATCACACTTCAGTGAGGACCTTGCCTGCCAAGTGTGCAAGAATTAGTGTGTTTTCCTACTTGGTCTGGGCCATAAATCAGCTCTCACAGAACCAGTGCCACAGAGCCCCCTCCTGGACTCAGATGCTTAGTCCACCAGCCCCTCTGACACTACCCAGCCCTACTGGAATTGTGTCCAGACTGTGCAACTTGGTAATGCTAATGTCACTCCCCAGGGCAGTAGAATGAGGAGGTGCCCTCTGGTGTTTGGGGCTGAGACTTTTATTCAAGTCACTAATGGCCTCCAGACTGTTAAATACATGATGAACTGCACAGTGCTTATATTACCAGATATTTCAGGATTACCTGACACTGGAGTTTTCTTCCTCCAGGTTCTGGAGGTCAACCAGTCTACTATCATTTTGAAGGAGTAAAGGCCTTAACATTCTCAGAATACGGAGGTGGTTCTCACCTCATCATGATTCTAGGTGGACTTGTCTTTCAGTGTGGTCTTTGTTGTTTTCTTATTGGTTATAGATTCTCCTGTCAGGTCCTCAGCCCTCACTGCAAGGGCATTTCAGCCTACGTTGTCTCTGACAATATAAGGCCATCAGGGAAATTGTGTCTTCTGCTCTATCCTACTTCACAGGGTTCAAATTTTCCTTAACTGTTAGCCTGAGAGTCTTATTTATTTGACCCTCTGATATACTTAATATGTTTTTAGACTAGATTTGTAATTTTACTTAGTATGATGGTTGATATAAAGAGAACATTACTATGAATGGAGCCCTCTTCCCTTCTGAAGGGTTCTTCCTTCAAGGCCCTTTAAGCACATTGGACCCTAACCAAGAAGTTTTGTTCAGAGCTCCATGGAATTCACTTATTTAAGCCCTTTTCAGCATTCATTTCTAGTTTTCAGTTTACAAGTCTTTTCCTACTTCATAAGTTCATTCCTAAAGGTTTTATTCCTTTTGATGTTATCCTAAATGGAATCGCTTTTTTCTTTTTAATACCTTTTGAGCTTCTTCATTGTTGGCATACAGAAAACCACCTAATTGTTGTAGGGAATTAATACTTGAACTCCTGCAGGAGATACTAGATAGATACCGTTTAGGGTTGATGATAGAGTTTTTTCACTATTTTGGAACAGTAGTAAAAGGTCATGGGGTAGGAGGGAAACGTAAAGGGAAGCTATGCAGCCATGACCATGAAATGACCAATCTCACAGTGTAGACTGTGCATAGGAGGAGGTAAATAATTAAACAGAACATGTGCTGCCTCCACTACACATGGGGAAAATAGAAATGCTAAAGCTTTTCTTCTTTTCCAGTTTGAGAAGTACCTCGTTTATGTGCTCCAGAACGTATGTAGTCATTTGTGAAACATGTATTTCACAAGGACCAAGTATTCTCTGATTGCTGCAGATGAGGGAGTAATAGTAATGGCTGGTAAGGAGCCACCTCTCTATACCTAACCCAGTGGCTCTGTCAAGACAGAGAGGAGATTCCTGTTTCCAAATCTCTGCTCCCTCAGGATGTGGACCCCGGAAGAGAACAACGATCTCCCCCCAGTAGCCCCTCTCTGCTGATTGATGAGATCCCACTCCCTCCTCCAGCCTCCAGCATCTCCCCCATCTCCTCACTAGACCCTGATTGAATTCTTTGGGATCAATGATACCTAGGGAGAACGCTGCAAGCTTTGACACCCACTTTGGGCTGTGGGATTATTTAGAGGTGAAGATAATTACTCTTCTTTACTTTTATATATCAATCAGAATTGTGCAGTTAGTAACCTATACGTTTCTGATTATAAATTATTTCCAGGTAATTATACTTTTATTTTAGTGATTCATATGCTCCACTACTGAGACATTTTCAATTATAATTTAAGAAGTTACAAAATTCATTCAGTATTGATTCTCTATACTAGGAGCCAAATATTCATAAAGTGCAAATTTTGAATTATAAGATAGTATTTGAAATGTATGTTAATATCTAAAATACATAGGAGTCAGAGGGATATGATATATGTACACACAAAAGTTCAGGGATGTTCACCAGAGGGTAATTCATGTTGAAGGAGAAGGGGGCCATCTGACTGAATCCTTAGGTCAGGAATTTGCCAAAGACCATCAGTCCTCCCCTAGCTGTGTGGGTCTGGCCCACCTCTGTGCTCCCCCTGTAAGGAAGGACCTGAATGAGGACATTTGTGAAGATACATGGACCTTCAACAGAACATTGGTTCCCTTGGGTTGATGTATCTTCTCCGTATGAGGTCATTGTTTATTTCCATACATCCACCCCACATACAAGTCTCAATTCTGCTCTGGTCTTGGACAATGGTACGTATTAGAAGGAGAAGTTGGGGACAGAATTATGAAGGTACATAGAAAAATGTGGTGCAGGGTAAGGCATTCTCTGTTTCAGCTGAGGAAAGAGGAGAGGGGTCCTTCGTGGAATCCCAAGTGAAGGTGGGATTTGCTCCCTATCCTCTCAGAGTTCCAGGTGATTAGAATGAGGGGCAAAAGTCACTTAACAGACGGGCAGGAGCACAAATGTTTGAGGATGCCCCGGAGAGAGAAAAGGTGAAGCAAAGGAGTGCCGGGTGAGGGAGGACCATCTATGGCAGAGAGAGAGACTCCTCTGCCTGGATCATCGCTGCTTCCCCACACAGAGCCCCTCCCCTACCCTGGGGAGCTGTCTGAGGAGCACGCACAGTGTAGTGGAGTGAACGTCTGAGGGTGAGAGGAAGCTGGGCAGGCAGAGAGAACCTGTGAGAAGATTGATCCAGTCACAGCTCAGGTCGCTCTCAGGTAGAGAAGTCTCTGTGCGCCAAGTGACTTCTCATCTGTCACTAACTTTGCACTCTCCAATTTGAGAGAGTTCCACCTCCTCAATCCTCTCAGGACACCCCACAGACCTTCTTCCCATCAGAAGAGCCCTGTTCCCACTTGCTGTAGTTGACACTTGGTCACATGGACAGAGATATTAATTGTGCTGACTTTGATAGTTCCTGCCCTTCACATGTCCAGAGAGGGAACAGATGGCAGTACTGGAATCCCACATGGGTAGGGCTGGGTGGGCCCAACGTCCTGCAAGTGAGGGCAGGGACTCCTCTGTGAGACTATGACAGCACAGTCTCCTGAGCACCACAGTGGGGTTGTGGCTCCTTCTTTCCCTTTTTTTGGGAATAGTCATTCATGCCAATGTGGGCCTGCCATTCCCCGTGTCCGTTCCCTCAATCATGCTGGGCTGGCAATGGTTCTAGTCACAGGATGAAGGAAGAGATGACCTAGGTTTCCCCATGGGCTGAGGGAGCCACATCATTCAGTTTCTCCAGGGCTGGGGTCATTGTTCCCAGTACCACTGGAACAGGCTCAGGCTCTTCCCATCTGTGAATGGGGTGGGCATCAGTCTCTGCTCTCTTGTCGGGCATCCAGAGCCCCCTGGTACCTCCATAATCACAGCCTGCAGTTAAATCTAATTGGTGCTTGGAAATCTGGTTTTTGAATGACAGAATAGAACAAACCACCTAATAACTTTCGAATGAAAATGGATAATACACAAATATGCAAATGAGAAATGACTGGTGAATAAAAATAAGAAAGGGAAAAAAGCATAATATTAACCTGTATTTTAATATTAAATAAAAATCTTACTTTATTATGAAGAAAAATTTTTCCATTAAAAATGAATTAACAGACCAATTTCCTTAGGAAAAAATAGACAATGTTATTAGGAACTACTCCTCAAATAGCATAAGATGCTTTAGCATCACAAGAACTACTAACAAGTCTTCAGAGACCACAGTTCCACAGGTTTGCTTCATATATATAGGTTGTGAAAACAGTGAAAAACCATAGAAAATTTAAATTCTTATAAAAAGAAATGTAACATTGTTACATACACTTGATACATAAAATACAGAAAAGGAAAACTGCAAATATTATGAAATACTGATATAAATGTTCTAAATAAAATGTCAACGTGAGATTCCATTATCAGATTAATATGGTCCTACACTGTGACCATAGTGATTTATTGCAGATATAGGGTGGGATTCCATATTGATAAATGTTCTAAGATAAGATATCATATTAATAAATCACCGTGAAAATAGCATGATCTCACTAGACCTTGAAAGATCCTTTGACTAAATTGAAACCAAAGCCCTAATAAAACCCACATAAAATAGAAACAGAAAGAGACACTCATCCCGTGATAACACACTATCTCCCACACACGTAGAACTCATTCCCACAGTCAAGAAATTAGCTAATGGGGTGGCTGGAGGGAGGACATTTCTACAAGTTCAGGAACAGGGAAATATGACCTAAATGTTATTATTCAACATCTTTCTGCAAGTGTTAGACAATGCAAGCGAACAAGAAAAAATACTGGTTAGATCTCAGCATTGATAGTAATGGACATGGAGTTATTTCAGAAGATCCAAATATGTGATTCAGCCATAGATACTCAGGGCTCATGCAGCAGCGGCAGAAGAAATTACCCCAATGTGCAAAAGGAACAGATATTCCTACAGAAGGCTAAAAAGAAGATTACATAGGTCTGAAAACTTCTGGAAACAGGTAAATGACCTAGGAGGGGGAGTGCTCAGAAGCCAGGAGTGAGATCAGCAGAGTGAGCCTGCCATCCCCAGTCCGTTAACCTCAGTGCAAAGAGAATCTGTCCCAACGTGATGGGGGAGATGAACCTTCTGTGTCTTGTGAGATCCTTTGCCTAGGAAGGGGCTGCAGTGAGTGTCTTTGAGGACAGACGGAAGGAGGGGCCCTCACTCCTCGGTGGTGCCCCTGCATGGACCTAGACCCATGGTGGCAGCAGCAGGAACAGCAGAAGCAAGAAGCCTGAGTGGCTGCTGGGACCTCACCCTCCCAGAAGATGAGAAAGGGATTTTGGTCTCAGCTTAAGGCCCTGGGATTCTGTGTGAGCCTTGAAATTCTGTCACAGGAGGGACAGGGAGGAATGGCCTCCTCTTCAGACCTCAGCCCAGTGATGGTCTAGGAGCCAGAGCTGCCAGACATGGAACCAGAAAATGGATCAGGGCCCCCAGGGGGTGTAATCATCAAAATAGTTGAAGATTTGTTTGCCATTCATGGCAGCTGTTGGTACCAGGACACATTTTGGACAGTCCCAACGTGTCCTGACTCAGAGCTGGATTCTGTGTCCCTGTTTCTGCCCTGACCTGTCATGGACTCTGCCTCAAGGTAGCTGCCCCTGGCACTTGGGAATTTGTGCTCAATTTGAGGAACTCACACAATAAATTGCTCCCAGGGACCGGTTTCAAGGAGAAATTTAAGAGAATGTGGAAAGACTTTGCAAACAACATTGAGGTGGGTCTCAGATTCAGTTTATATCAAACAAAGCAGCAGATGACTTGGCCAGAGTCGAGATGCACAGGCAGCCCCATTAATGTTGGGGCAGCCGGTCTTTGTCTCACTTCCCCACAGGGCTGGAGCACTGTGTGAGCACCCTGACTAACATCAATGGACTGGCAGTAATAAGCAGCCTCATCCTCAGCCTGGAGCCCGGTGATGGTCAGCGAGCCTGAGTTGCCAGACTTGGAGCCAGAAAATCGGTCAGGGACACCTGACGGTCTTTTGTCATTATCATAGATGAGGAGTTTAGGGGACTTTCCTGGCAGCTGTTGGTACCAGCTCACAATAACAATTCCGATGCTGAAGCCGCTCCCAGTGCAGGAGATGGTGACCTTCTGGCCCAGTGCCCCAGACACGGAAGGCGGCTGAGTCAGCACAGACTGGGCCCAGGACCCTGCAAGGGGGAGAGACACAGAGAGGGTGAGGCTGGGGTCTAGAGACAAGAGGAGGAATCAGGTCCCACTTAACCTCCCAGGACCCCTTCCCCTCTCCCTGCATCAAGTCACCTGTGCAGTGAGCGAGGAGGGCGAGGAGGAGAGGACACCAGGCCATGGTGGAAGTCATCATAGATCTTGCCTTCTGTGGCCCCACAACTGAACAGAGCCTCCCCTAATCTCTCCCTTGCCCTTTTCATCCTCTGAGAGAGGGAGGGACCAAACATGCAAATGAGACCCCAGCTCCCTGAACCCTCACTGACTTGGTCAGGTCCCTCTGTCTGAGGATGTCAGGGGTGTGGGAAGGGGAGGGGTTGTGTGGGACCAGGGGGTGGGGAGGTCACAGCTGTGGGCCCTGAAAAGAGGGCATGGGCAGCACCAGGTGGCAGGTCCCTGCTCTGGTTAACCCTTGACCCTCAGAATTAAGTGACTGGCACCCCCTGGTGTCCAGGCCCAGACACAGCATTGTGTGACATGGAGACACAATGGACCCATCAGAGAGAACTCCTACCTCCCCACTGCACTGTCCATGTCACCTTCTCTGGGGTCAGGGCATGTTTCCCCTTATGTGGCCTCCTATCACCTCAGGACACATTTTCCCTCTACTCAGCTCCACGTAGTGTGTTTGTCCATAACTCCTTGCTGTTCAAGGGGCAAGACTGAGCTGGTGACTCTTGTAGAACCACATAGAGGAGGATCCGGTCCAGAGCACTGATGGGTCCACACGGACACACGGCCAGTTCTGTGCAGGAGGTTGATTTCTTTCCACTTACCTGATTCCTCTCTGGTTTCCAGAGTTCTCCTTTCCCAGAAGTTCCTTCAGCACTGAGGAGAGAGGGAACATTTCTCTCCAGGTTTGGGGTAGAAGATCTCATGTGCATTCCTAGAGGGTTACACACGGGACATCTTTGTCATCTGTCACTATCTGCCTCCACGAAAAAAAACAGCTCTCTACACACTGTGGGCAGTGATTCCCTCCTAGGATCTGTCCTCCCAGCACAGGCACAGTCTGCAGGAGCCCTGCCACGTGACGCTGTGTGTGGCACTGACCTCAGAGCACAAAGTGCAAACCTGCAGGAAATCCTAGAAGTAGTGACAGCTACAGATGCTCTGAGATGAACTTAGTTTCAGAGATTATACTTTAGTCACCATTTAGACAACTGTTATCTTAAAATGAATGTGTGATTTTATACAAAATTCAACTCAGTAAGAATGATGTAAACTCAATGACAATGTCAATGGGAAGATAAAGGTACAGTCACTAGTGTACCATTCACAGATCCGTGCTTATTTTAGAGAGAATGTGGATGGAAGTAGTAGCTGAAAACCTGGATGAAAAAATAATGGGACAGAAATGCCTTCTAGTTCTTGGTTGAACAGGGCTCTACAAACTTGTTTCTAAGTCATTTCATTTGTTATTATTATTATCATTTGAATCATGAATTTTGTATAGAAGTCCTGGTCCTACAAGTAGAAGTAGGAAAGCCCAACTCGGTGCACAGGGAAACCCCATGAAGAGCCTGTTCCTATGCACTTGAGAGCCATCTCAGTGATGGAATTACCAATCACAGAGCTTCCAGGAAGGACTCATTAAGGGTCAGACTGTCTCAGGGGTAGGCACAGCTATAGTTGCTGAGTCTTGTTTCCAACATGCTCAGAATAGAGCAACTGTCCATCCAGCCACCCATGACTAGAGCAATGAATTTCTACTACCCAAGGCCAACTTGACCCAGAAATTTTTTCAAAGATCCCACACATGATTCCTGGTGAGGTGGTGATAAGGGGCACTGTGTCCCTGAGGTCACATGCCCTGAGGCCCTCGGTTGGTACAGACTCTTCAGCAGAGGTCCAGCCTGGATGGAGGTGTCACTGGTGTGACTGAGGGAATGACAGCCCAGGACTAAGAACACAGGAGGGTTGGAGCACCTGGGTGGCACAGCAGTTAAGCGTCTGCCTTCGGCTCAGGGCGTGTTCCCGGCGTTATGGGATCGAGCCCCACATCAGGCTCCCCCGCTATGAGCCTGCTTCTTCCTCTCCCACTCCCCCTGCTTGTGTTCCCTCTCTCGCTGGCTGTCTCTCTCTCTGTCGATAAATAAATAAAATCTTAAAAAAAAAAAAGAGCACAGGAGGGTTGTGTGTCTTGTCCCCACGGGCCTTGAGCTCTGTGTGAGCCGCACTGAAGTTGCTGTCCCAGAATCAATGTCCTGATCAGACTTAAGCACTGACTTGAGCCCAGATGTAGTTCAGGGCTGAGTTGCCCACAGGGACAGAGATTCCCCCTGGGTTCCTGGGCATCGGCCTCATTCCAGCAGAGCAGGTGTACAGGGCACATTCTGGCGTCCCTGGTGACAGGACCCCAGTCACGCTCATATTTCTGGCATTTCTTGCTGATGGGGATGCCCCCTCCTGCACATTGTGACACTGGGCTGGGTGAGCCCAGGTTGACCCTAACTTCTGGAGGGACAGAGAAGCCTGAAAAATGCAGAATGCAGGACACTATACACTCACAGAGATGAGGCGTGTGTGTGTGTGTGTGTGTGTGACCAAAAATGACACCAAGTGGCCTCTATCCTTCTAGGGTCTTCTCTACACCCTGAGGGATAAATATCCATGAAGCTCATTCTCTCTTAAACCTGGAGGAGACTCGATGAAAAGGCAAGGGTCTCAAAGATCTCTTCCTGGAGGAGGATCTGTTTCAGGCAGTGGGGACGCACTGGAGAGCAGAACTATTAACAATTCACTGAATTAGAAGTTCAGGTCTTGTTGAGGGACAAGAAGTCTGTGAATGTTTCCCCCCTGCACACGTAAGACCTGCCGCTGCAGTGTCTTCAGGTCTCAGGAAAGACAGGACGGGGCTAAGCACACAGCCTCCTCTCTCCTGACCCCACTCCCCACTGTGCTCCACATTCCTCTGTGTCCCCAGGTATCTACCAGAGTTGAACAGAAGATAGCATTGACTTTTATTTCTGGGAGAGGGATAAAGCCTATGACATCACAGACCAGAGGAAAATGTTTCCATGGTGGATCTACTGCTTAGATAGTTCTTAGGAAACTGATTTGGGGGCACAGGAAAACCGATTATATATTTTGAAATCTGCAGGTGACTCTGCCTTCATGGATTCTGTCAATCCTCATCATGGACAGGGAACCAATTAATTGTGAGGGAGGAGCAAAAATGAATAGATTCTATATGCAAATACTGAAAGGTAGGATACACACATCACTTTTTGAAAAACATATAAATTTTATTTTCATATTAAAGAGACTGACTGGGAATGTTGGGAGCAGAAACCCAGAGCCTGGGGTTGACAGCAGGAAGAAGAATATGAGGGACTGCATGTAGCTCTATTTTCTGGTCATTCTCCTCCCTAGAGATGGAACACTGAGACAGGAAACTAGGACAAGATCATTTTCAGTGTTCTCTGCAATTTTGTGTGGAGAGGGAATTTAGACCTCAAGAGTCAGAGGCGGAGCCTGAAGGTCTGAGGCACAGGGGAGCAGAGAGGAGAAGAGGAGAGAGGGTGTGGGGTGTTGTCAGGGAGAGTCTGTAGGATTTGGTCCAAGTGCATGTGTAGCTGGTTCAGAGAGAAGACACTGTGTCTGTGACCAGAGTCAGTGTCAATATATCAGCTGTGGGTACATCAGTAGAGACACGAGGTCACACTTTCTGGAATAAGATGGTGAAGCTTATGTGGATAATGTTTGCTGGGCAGCTTGTATTCATTCCCACACCCTGTGGGGATGTACACTTGGGCTTTTACCTGATCCATCAGTATGTTCCTTACATGCCCTATTTTCTCTTTCTTTACATTCAAACATGAATGTTTTCCTTGTTCAAGGACAGATCCTTCTGCAGGTGACCCCCACCTCCACCCCAGGCATGTTTCTCCAGATAAGTTTCTCACTGAAAAAAATGTTCATAAGCATTATCTGTGTGCATAGGGATTTATGTCACTTCCTCCTCTTCTGAGACACTGTGAGTAATGGTAGCTGCTCCCACGTCATGAGCTGTAGCACAGAAATAGCCTCATCCTCAGCCTGCAGCCCAGAGATGAGGAGAAGCCCTGCATTGGCCGAGGCATCTTTGGATCCAGAGGAGTGGCTGGCATCCCTGGAGTTCTGGTGCTTAACTGAGTTTGAGTAGAACTTCAGCAAATACTGGGGAGGGCTCCCTGTAGTAGTTTCTAGTAGTTTCTGTGAATATATATTTCTAGTGAAATTAAGAATTAAATCAGTAGGTGTTGCTTAAAGCAAATTACCATCTGAAAGTTGCGTGGGTCTCATCCAATCAATCGAAGGCCTTGATGGAGAAAAGACTAACGTCACCCAGAAAGAAGGAATTCTGGGATCACACTACTTTCAGAACCAAACTACATCTACTCTTCATCCCCTGAATCTGTGGCCTGCTAGCCCACACTAATGATTTTGGACTTCTACAATCATGGCTAACAGTTCCTTAGAATAACCATCTCAGATGGATTGATAGAAAGGCAGACAGGTACACATCTGTATCTCCATACACAGGCACATATATGTATAAATTATGTTAAATATACACATACATACATATATACATACTATTGGTTTGGTTTCTCAGGAGAACCCTACCTCATACACAGCCCTTTATCCAAACCTCAGTCTATTCTTTGCTATTTCCGTCCCCTTGCAGAGTTCTATTCCATACACATATCATGATCAATGGTGGGGCAAAGGAAGTCTGTGCGCTGGGTCCTACAAAGACCTTGAGAAGCCACCTCCATGAGGAAGCAAAGTCTAAAAACACAAGATTTTGCACCAGGTTCATGTGTCCACTACATAACCAGACTACCAGCACCCAATCTGCAGTAGGGCATATTCACACCCTTATTAGGACCCATGCAGCTATGGAAGTACTCCATGGTTTTGTGAGAAGAGTCTTGGGATTTTCTATCCAGGATTTACAGATGCACGTTCCATATCTGAGCCTTGGAAATACAGTCAGAACCCAGGAATCACATGGTGCCCTCTTCTGTTTAGACCTTCTGGGGCACAATTCTCACTGAGCAGGTTGTCATTCATGCAGCTGTTCCTTGGGTGCACTGGCCATCAGAAGACCATCCCCCCAGGGACCTCCTGCTGGGGACAGCATAGGCTCATTGTCCTGTGCCGCTGGCCCAGGTCCAGTGCAGCCACACTGTGTGCATCAGTCTTCAGAACAGTGTTTCATCCCCCTGGTCTGAGCCTCTGCCCAGACTGACACCACCCTGCCAGCCTCGCCTTGATCACCCAAATGAAATATGTGTGCCCATAGTTCAGTGGCATGTCCCACAACACCCTTCAGACAGGTCAGGTCACATGCAACTAGAGAAGGACCATTCCAGATCAATTGTTTCACGGGTGTCTGTTCTCACCTTTTCTGTTTCTTTGCTGAGACTTCCAACCTCACATTTCACTGCAGGTGGATTTTCCAAGAAGACCTTGTGGTGAGACTTTCAGTCAGTTTGGGAAGAATCATTGCCTTAGTGACATTTGATGTTTTGAAGAAAAAACTAGGGATATCTATCCATTGATTGGTTTAAAATCTTTTCTTGCAATATTTTGTAATTTTCAGCGCATAAAACATTCAATTATTCTCAGATTTATCTTTAAATGGTTCGTATTGATGATATTATAAATGTTATTGTTTTTGTTTATAAATAACTGGAAGGTTCATTACTAGCCAATAATTCATTTCTTCATGTTGGTTTTATATCACAAAATCCAAGTTAAAGCACTCAGACCAGAAGCACGTCTTGGTCACTCCTTTACCCTGAGCTGGGCACATCTGAATCACCCTCGACTGGCCTCCTCCAGTGTCTCCCTAAGAGATTTAATTCTCTGATCAAGTAATGATGTTCAAAAATAACCTGAACTAGATGATAGTTCGGTGGCAATATGAAAGTTGAACTGACAAAAGAGATAAGGCATTGTCAATTCTACTAGTTCAAGGAAAACCAGGGGCTTGTCTGAGATCTAACAACAGAAGTCACCCCCTGAGACAGACTCCATCCAAGACCTAACCAGGAGTGACGGCACCAAGCATGAGAGTATAGAGAGGTTTTTGTCTCACTTCCTCATGGGTCTGCAGCACTGTGTAAGCACTAGAGCTGCCATCCCAAATAAGACAGTAATAGTCAGCCTCGTCCTCAGCCTGCAGCCCGGAGATGAGCAGAAGCCCTGCATTGGCTGAGTCATCTTTGGAGCCCGAGAAGCGGCTGGGGACCCCAGGTACCAACTGTGTGCTTGAGTCTGAGTAATAGTACAAGAGATACCGGGGAGGGCTCCCTGGCTTCTGCTGGTACCAGTATATGGTATAGCTGCCAACACGGAAGCCACTGCTCAGGGCACAGGTGAGTCTGGTGGATGATCCCAGAGATGCAGAGAGGGAGGGCGGCTGGGTCAGCACAGGCTGCGACAGGGAACCTGCAACAAAGTCACACATTGCTAATGGATCTGGGGCACGTGGCAGCTGATAAGGGATTAGATCAGGGTGGCTCACACAGCTTGGGGGGCTTCCCTGCTCTTCCAGAGCTTGTCCCTACCTGTGCAGTGAGAGAGGATCATGAGGAGGAGAGGGGTCCAGGCCATGGTGACACAGTCCCAGAGGTCCTAGAGCTGAGGCTGGGCTGGGCCAGACCTCTCTTAACCATCTTACTGCCCAAGGGGAGGAGACTGTCATGTAAATTTGCCCCCATCTTTATCTGGCTTTGCCCCTCTCTGAGCTATGACAAGGAACCTGAGCACGGTGTGTGGACAGAGAAACTGAAGTTGCTCTGTGGGGAGATTTCGGGAGGAAGCAGCTGCTGGGTCAAACCACAGGTGTGTGGGTAACGGGGACTCTGTTGTACCATTGGGGACACAGTGGCTGAGGCCTGAGCATTGTGTCAGGGACCAGCGCTCTCTAGAATGACTTGGTGTTAGCAGTAGCTGCCTGAAAGGAACTCCCCCAAGTGACTCCAGGGGAGCCATGTCTCCCCCTACTGGTCACCCACCCATTTGCAGGCACCTGGGAAGCTTCTGTGGACTCTGCATCTGTCCTGGCCACTGCCATTCCGCAAACAGGGAGAGGCATGCCTGTGCACAAGCAGCGTGGTCAGGTTGAGATTACTGATGTTAGTCCACTCCACGTGGAATCGGGAGGCTTGGGTTTCACAGAAAACAATAATATGAAATAAATAATACGATGTGCTTGCTTTTTGATGATGGTTGTGCTTATGCTGTGCCCAGTTTCTTGTTGGCTATGATGTAAGGAGCCCTGGCGGGTCTGCCTCATCGTGGCCACTAGACAGGACATACTGTTTTTCAGAGTTCTTTCCCTGCATTGTGCGTCTCCCATCTGGGTTCAGCCTCAGATTTTGACATAATTTCAGCACCATTCTGGAGGTCAGAACCAGGTTCCTAATGGAGCCCCTCACCCCCAAAAGGTAGTCTGCCATATCTTTGCTGTTTCTGTGATCTGACAGGGGCACTCCTCTGGTAGTCTGTGTGATTCAGGACATTCCCACAGACAATAAGCACCTGTAGGCCTTAGCACAATGACCCCAAATTCCCCACTCTAGAGAACTAACTCAACTCTCACATCATCCCAGAAACTTGCTGAACTCATAAAAGAGATGGCTGTGTCATTTGTAACTGTAATTTGCAAGTTGTAATTGCAAGATGTGTTGCCTGCATTCTAAATCCCAGCAGAGAAGGTCTTCTACCACCCAGAAAGCGATTTCTGGAGCAACATTTTGGAAGACCTATCTCAAGTTCAAGGGGAAATCTGACCCACTTCTCTGACCCCTTGTCTCTGGAACAAGGAGTATAGAGACCCCAAAGGACTGTTCCATTCTCTTGAACCCCACAGCTGAGGAATCACGTCAGGGGTATCTTCATGAGACACCAGCCTGTGTCATCCCCCCCGTGTCCCTCTGTCCAGGGGAAATGACTGTGAAGGAAAGAAGGCTCCTCCTGATGAGAAAACTGCCACTGCCAGAATGCACAGGACAGGGTCTCCACATGATGACAGTCCCCATGAGATCTGTTGGCAGATCTCAGACAACCAAGAGCTGCAGCTTGCATTTAGTGCCCAGAGAAACCCCTTCAGTGATGGTGCACGAGCTCTCCACTACCACAAGATCTCCTGAACTGCACGTCGTGTGATGACAATTGACTCCAGCCATGATTATTGTGGCCTCCAGGACTCACATGATATCCACAATCATAATGATCAAAGAGAGCTTTCAACAAAGTCCTGGGGCATTCCTGAGGTGCAGAGTTTCTGTGCCATGTGATATGATCCCGTCAACACACGCTCAGGGGCACTTCCAACCACACAAGCTGTCCACAATGAGGGAAGGTGATTCCCCACCCCAAATGGTCAAATCTCCACATTTATCATTTACCTCCACATTCAGGAGGAGCATTTTCCTTCACTGCATCCCCGGTGCAAATGCAAACCTCACAAGGTTCTGTGTTGTCCCCACTCGTCTGCCTTTCCTGGGGACATTGCAGGGATGGCCTTGGCAAGGCTTCCAGCTCTCCCCCCTCTTATGAGCCTGAGGAGAAGCAGAGGACAGAGGGCAGGGCCAATGGGATTGATACAGGGCTGTGCTCCAGGAGTAGCATCTCCAGAGATGCCTCATGGCAGGCATGACAGGGATAGAACATCAGTAGGAGGAGCCTCAGGTGCTCATAGGAGGTGTAAGGCCAACACTGGAATTGGTGTTGATGAAACATAGAGATCTCCAGGGAATGAGTCACTGGGGGAGGGACAGAGGGTGGTTATGGCCTGCTTGGGTCAGGACACCTGAGAGAGACTTTGGAGTCACCAACAGACTACCTTTGTTAACTCTCATTGTTACATGAAGGTAATGAAATCCCAGCCTCAGAAAGTACCCAGGACATGTCTCTGCAGAACATAAAGTGATTGGGTTTTATGCATCCAGAGTCCTGCACTGTTGATTAGGGTGAACCAAGGGCCACATGGTGCTGCTAGGGGATGGAAAATGGAACAGATGAGGTGCTCCTAGCCACCATTTCCAGACACCACATCAGCCATTTACTTGAGCAAATAGACACGGAAAGGGAAGGGCCCAAGCTGGGAGAGGTGACCCCAGAGTCAGCTTCCTGCAACAGTGGAGTGCGGACACAGCTCCCCTGTATCTCCGTGATCCTACCTCAACGACTTGTGGAATTGGAACTTCTTTTCTTTTCCTGTATATGTCCCAGACCCTGAGTATTCACAGCCTTGTCAGCATTGTGGCCTGAGCCTCAGATCACCTTGAGATGAAGAAGAAACAAGGCTCTTACAGAAACTGCTTTAGTGATGAGGGAGCCTGATGCTGGGTGTCCAGTGCACACAGGGAGGTCACGCACACAATCACATCTTACTTGAGAGAAGGATCTGTTGCTCAACATCCTTGGAGCTACAGATATGTGCTTCCTCTGGCCTCGGGGTGGGGGGGGAGCCATCCTGTCTATAATCTCCCTGAAGTGGTACTTTGCCCTAAGACCCAATTTATTGCTATGGAGATAGTGAGATCTATATAAGAAGATATTAGCAGTGGAGCAAATGATCTCTGTAAAGTAAATAAGAGGACATTTGCACATACAAAGGTCCTAGGAAGCGAAGTTGACTGAAGACAACAGATGTCACCTGGAGTAGCCTTGGTACCAGGCAGTGCAGGGACTACTGCAGCTTGCAGAGAGTCTCACTTCCCCAAGGTTCTGGAGGACATTGTCCATATAACAGCTGCCATGCCAAATATTGCAGTCAGAGTCAGCCTTGTCCTCAGGCTGCAGCCCAGAAGTGAGCAGATGCCCTGCATTGGCCGAGCATCTTTGGATCCAGAGAAGCAGCTGGGAACCCAGAACCCTGGTGCTTATCTGAGTTTGATTCATAGCATAGGAGACTCCAGGAAGAGCTCCCTGGCTTCTGCTCGTATCTGATGATACAGTATCCCCCAACGTTGAAGCCACTGCTCAGGGTGCAGGCGAGTCTATCAGTTGCTTCCAGAGATGCAGAGATGGAGTGCAGCTGGGTCAGCACAGGCTGGGAGAGGTGACCTGCAAACACAGACACTCATGGGTGATGGGCAGGGAGAAGTGTAAAGTTTCTCAGACTATGGGACAGCGGAGCGGACACCAGCTGTAGGGCTGTCTTATGTCCCTGAGGCCTGTCCCTAATTGTGCCATGAGAAAGAAAAACAAGAAGGACTGGAGTCCAGGCCATGGTGACACAGACACTGGTCCCCACAGTGAGCTGGGCTGCCCCAGGCCTCCTTTTCTCCTCCACCCTCTGCCCCAGGAGGGGCTGTCCATGCAAACGGGCTCCACCCAGTGACTGCCCAGCCCCTCCCTGATCCCTGGTGCTGGAGCTCAGCCCACACCCCACACTGAGGAGAATAGCAGTTGGCTTCATCCCTGGGGAGAGCCACACACAGCTCCCTGCTCAGGGGACTCTTCCAGGGCTGAGAGGACACAGCTGCTGAGTCCCCATCAGGGAGCACAAGACCCAGTCTCCAGTCCCAGGCTTCACTGAGTGAAAACTCCTCCCTGAGCCTCTGAGGAAGGGCCACAGTTCCGTCCCACAGCACCCCCTGCTGGTCGCAGGCCACACATCTCACAAGGCCCAAAGCCCTGAGAGCCCAGCTGGTTTCTGCAGCTCACCAGGTCCCCGTCTATACATACATATCCATGGTCTGATTTCTAGTACAGGTTTCCTCGGCAATCTGACAGTTGAGCATTCTACAAATCCTTTCTTATTTTAACATGGCCTAATGTGAAGAAGTATTTCCAATCAATTTATATGATTTTTTAAAAAATATTCCCAGACCTGGGGCGCCTGGGTGGCTCAGTTGTTAAGCGTCTGCCTTCGGCTTAGGGCGTGATCCCAGTGTACTGGGATCGAGCCCCACATCAGGCTCCTCCAATGGGAGCCTTTTTTTTCCATTATGTTCAGTTAACCAACATATAGTATATCATAATTTTTTGTTGTAGAGTTCAACGATTCATTAGTTGCATGTAACACCCAACCCATGCCCTCCTTAATACCCTTCACCCAGTCACCTCATCCCCCACCCTCCTCCCTTCTGTAAGTGAACATTTTCAGGGGCAAATGAACCATACTAACATTAAATATGAGATTTATCCAAAGTTCACACACATAAAAATCAAGAAAAGAAAACATGTGCTTCTTACTCTGAAGTAAGAACGACTGTCTGAAAACATTTGTGTGAACATCCTGGAGCTTTATAACACCCTTTCCTTGTGCAGTCGCTGTGGGGCAGAAAGAACTAGAAGGGTGGCTGTGGATGTGATGGTGGATTTGGGAGCAACATGCAATTTCTAGAGTAATAGGTGAAAGAGATGCCACAAAATTGGAGTATGTCCCATTATTCAATAAAAAGGTGATTGAATGCTCATTTCTGAATTGTTAGTAAATTGTTTAATGAAATTTGCACATTTTTTCCCTTTATTATCATCTGTGTTCAGGGACTTAAATGACATCAGCCATAAATATTTATATTAAATTCAATTATATCTATTCAATTAAGTTATTTCTGAAAAAGTAGTTAATGTGTAAATATATGAGGAAATTTTAAGATGAAGAAGACCTAAAACTTAAGGGAAAAGAGAAGAATTAGAAAGGATAATTGAAAAATCTGAAGATGTATGTATCCGTTCTAATCCCACTACAAAATAATGAAGCAAATGAGAAGTAACAGAATAGTCATAAATACTATCTATGGATATTGCAGATAAAGGAAGCTGCATGTCTTCTCTATTTCATCAGGAATAAGCAGGGATGCTGTAGTTTCCAGAAGGATCCCTGACCACTAGAGGGAGCCCTGAGACAACCCTGCTGATTGTCCCACTCATTCTCATGTGACTGCATTACTGAATTACTGTCCCTGAGGACTGACTGTTTAGGGGGCAAGTGGGAGCCAGCACTGGATGGGAGAAGGGGGAAGCTGAATGAAGGAGAACCAGGGCACCAGGAGCCCTTCACAATGAGAACAGACAGAAGCTGCCCAGGTGTCCCGTGGTGATGCTGCTTGATATAGCCAAGAGCTTTCCTTGGGCTGCACTTTCAATCCCTAAAGGACATGTATACTCCTCCTGCCCTGGGTAAGGACAGCAGTGAATCCCAAGGCAATGTGTGCAGTGACTCCACCTTTTTCTCCCAGACTGTCAGGGAATCAGTGCTGAGGGCTCAGGGGCTCTCTCCCTAACTGGGGTAGCTGACATACTGTGCATATTACTTACCTCACATCTGCTGTCTCTGCGTGTTCATGCCCTCAAAATCTTTTCACTAGTGTCCTCATGAAACACCTTATCTAAGGATTGAGATTTGTGAAGGGCAGAGAAATCCTGGCCATGCTGAAACCCCCAGGCTCTGCTTGCTGAGGACAAGTATTTAGAAATCGGACACTCCTATCCACAGGTGTCACTGATCCTATGGCCATTTGCCCTCCTAAGTCATGTATCTTCATACAAATCTGTCCCTGTGTTTGACCATCCATCTATCCCTTCCTGGACCTAGGCCAGGATGAGAACTCATGACGATGGAGGATGAAACTTGATGCAGGGGTGTGAGTCAGTGGTGAGTATTCATGTGGTTTCTGGGGACCCCATGTACAAAAAGTCTCACTTCACTGAGGACAATACTTGGTCAATTATGTAACACAGTGCCACCTGCTGACCTCAAAACCCCCCTGACATCACCAAAGCTCTTTTGGGCCATCCTGATTGCGGATGGATTTTTCTGATGGTACTGCCCAGGTGCATGGAATGAGTAGGTCTCCTACACCAAGATTGGGACTGTGACATTAATTTTTTCCAGGTCATTAATGAACTCCAGAAAGCTAAACACAGAATGTATTGCACAGTGATTATGTTACCAGATTTTCAGAATTACCTGGCATTTGGATTTATTCATCCCTGTACTGGGGCCATTAACAGCTCCATGATTAGCTGGAACTGGTGCTTAAGATTAAGACTATCTTCACCAGAGTTCCCCCATGTACATATCTGTAATTAATAGGACATGGGCTCCTTTTAGAGGGTGTCAAATTGTGCTTTTGCTCTTGTTGCTGTAAGGTTCTCCTGCTATGTTACTCCAGCCCACCTTGTACAGGACTTGACATTTGATGTCTGTATTGGTCTTGAGACTATAACATGTTGGGGAAATGTGTCTTCTGCTCATTCTTACCTCTCTTGGTTTCCATTTGCCCTTGTAAGCCTGGAAATTCCTTATTTTCTGTTGCTTCTCTAATATATTTAACATATTTTAGTGGAATTTTGTCATTGTTTTTAGTAAAACAATTGGTATAAAAATCATTTTTTATAAGTGGAACCTCTTCTGAATTAGAGGTCCTCCTTCCACTTCTGAACTGTAGGACCCTTGTGACCTTGACCCACCTGCACAGGGTCTGATAAATTTGTTGAGGGCTCCATGAATCATCACTTAGAAAAATAGAACTATCTAGAAATTCCCCTATAATAAAAAGTTTATCTGATAATGGGGTTTGGGTTTACAGGATCTAGACTTGCATGAATAGATTTATTTAACATCATCCCAACCAAAGAAACTGAGAAAGAAATGTATGTGAACTCTGGGATTAAACTGGGGGAAGTGTGCTTGTCTGAGGGCCCTGTCCTCAAAGGGGAAGGGTCCTATCCTGTCACTGGGCATTCCCATGATCCCCAGGGCACCACTGAAAGAGACAGAGGAACACAGATTTGCAATTTCAGAGCCTGGAAATGATCAACAAATCCTGAGACAGGATCGGGGGACATGTAGGGTGCTTGGCAGAGAGGACTTGGGTCTCTCAGGTCATAGTCCCATATTATTGCTTTCCTTACCATGCCCACCCAACAAGTGTGGGGATACTTTTGCTTCTTGAGACAAAGTGAGTCTGTTTGGACTGGGACACAGTAAGAAAGTAGGTTATATTCTTTTTTAAGATTTTATTTATTTATTTGAGAGAGAGAGCTCTAGTAGGCAGAGTGGCAGGCAGAGGGAGAGGAATAAGCAGGCTCACCACTGAGAAGAGAGCCCAAGGCAGGGCTCAACCTCAGGATCCCAAGATCATGACCTGACCTGAAGGCGATGCTTAACTGACTGAGCCACCCAAGCACCCCAAAAGCAGGTTATTTTCATGGAACCCATAAGATAGACTGAAGCAAGTATGTGGAGTCCTCTGGTTTCTGTAGCAGAAGTGACACCAGAGAAGCAGAGCTGGTGCAAGACACAGGCAAGGACGGGGATGTGGGGTGGGGAATGGGTCAGAGAGTGGTGGAGCATGGGGGGCAGATTTTTTTTTTTTACTTTCCTGTGGAAGGGTAGCTCTTGGTGGCACTGGGGCTGTGCTCAGCTCTTTGATGATGGGAGTCAGTCTCATCCTCAGGCTGCAGGCCAGGGGTGAATGAGGAGGTCATGTTGACAAACCAAGAGCAGGAAGATTGACCTGGGATTCCTGCAGATCCATCACTGCTGTCCTAGGTCACAGACTTAGGGGCTTTGCCTGGGAGACCTTGTTACCAGAGACCATGATAACCTACAATGCTTCTGCAGTCTTTGTGATGAAGTTGACCTCTACATTGGGACCCTATTGAGAGCTTCAGAGGGAGTGTTGTTGCACATATTAGGGGTTTTTTGATACTCCACAACTCTGGCTGACATCCTGCATGCATAAAAGCTCTTACAGGGCAGAAAAGGAGAGGAGGGCACATGTCACTTCCCGTGGGCTCTGGAAATCCACCCATGGGAGTTCATATGAGTTGAGATGTATCAGCTGTAGGAAAGTCACATATAAGACTCAGTCATTTCCTAGGAATTCTGGAACCTTCCCCCTCCCCCCTCCCCAGCCTCTAAAATAGTTTTGCTGGCCTCAGGTAGCAAATGTCCCCCATGCCTAACCCCTGTCTCCTTGATGTGACAATGGAAGACACAGACACCACAACAGTGATCCAGGCCGGCTCCGGGCCTTCACCTCCCCCAGACCTGCATTTACCATCTTCCTGCCTCATAACAGGAGCACAGGGCACCTCAGCCAACCTCTCAGATGAGGCAGGGAGGAAAGGTCTCTCTGTGGTTTCAGGAGCAGAAGCCATGTCTACAGGCCTGTCCACCTGCTGGGATTGTGCCTTGATCTGAACAAGAAAGCTAGTAGACATTTTTCTGTCTTTCACTGAGCATAAGTTCAGTTTTGCTGTGATTTTGCTTGTTGTTTCTTCTTCTTCTTCTTCTTCTTCTTCTTCTTCTTCTTCTTCTTCTTCTTCTTCTTCTTCTCCTTCTTCATTTTCTTCCTCTTCTTCTTCTTTTTTTTTTTTTTTGCTACAATTTTGCCTAAGACTAAAATTTCATTGATGGGAAATTGACAGAGAAGGATTCTAGAGCCTGGAAGAGGCTTCTTGTCGTTGTTCCCACAACTACTCCCTCCACCCCCTCCTGGGTCCCATTCACAGCAGGTCAAGGTTTTTGTTCTACTTCCCCTTCTGCCTGTGTCACTGTGAGAAACACAACTATGCCCAACAAGGCTGTAATAGTCAACCTCGTCCTCAGGCTGCAGCCCAGAGATGAGCAGAAGCCCTGCATTGGTGGAGGCATCTTTGGATCCAGAGAAGCGGCTGGGGACCCCAGGGCCCTGGTGCTTATCTGAGTCTGAGTAGAAGCTCAGGAGATACCGGGGAGGGATCCCTGGCTGCTGCTGGTACCAGAATACGGTATAGCTGCCAACATTGAAGCCACTGCTCAGGGTGCAGGTGGGTCTAGCTGATGATCCCAGAGATGCAGAGAGGGAGGCAACTGGGTCAGCACAGGCTGGAACAGGGAACCTACAAACACAGACATCATGGGTGATGGCGCATTTACACTGGGAGTTTCTCAGTCTTAGGGGCAAATAATATCTGGGAAGATCCCAAGATGTCAGATGATGTCCCTACCTGAGTAGAGAGAGAGGAATAGGAAAAGGAGTGGAGTCCAGGCCATGGTGATACAGCCCTTGCTCCCCACAGTGGAGCCAGGCTGTCTCAAGCTTGTCTTATCCTCCATACTGTCCCTATGCAAATAAAAGTACTCTTTATGCAAATGTGTACCCCTTTACAGACTCTCTCTGCCCCCACCTGATCAGTGATTCAGGAGCTTTAGAGGGCACCTGAGGACAGAGGAGGCTGAGAGCAGGACCTGCTCTGAAAGGGACCCAGGATGGGGTGGAGGGAACAGGTGTGGGAAGCACCATGTTGGGTCTGATTTAAAGAATGTGAATACGCTGTCTGTGATTTTAGAGGCTTATAACATAGAGGGGAAAGTCATGAAGAAATAAATACTCCTGTGAGAATCGGAATGTCTACAAAACATAAATCATATAAAAAAGTTAGATTATCCCACCCCTTGGGACATTTTGGGAGCTCCTCCTCTGAAGGGTCTTACAAGTGTGTCTCAGGAGAAGAGTTACTGTGTTCTCCACATGGGCTTATAGAAGAGAAAATCAAAACAGGGTGTGAAGATGCTCAAACCATGAAGGAATATGGCAGTTTCACAGAGTGGAGGAAACCATCTGGTGATAGTGTGCACAGGGGAACAGAAGGGTGGACACAACAGAGCAGGACTGAAGAACTTATGTGGTCAGGAAGGAACAACTGAGACAGAAAAACAGGAGGCGGGGATGCAGGCTGTGCTCACAGGAGATGCTCAGGACTGTGGAGCAGAAGGAACTTGGGGAGAAAAGGAGGAAGAGGATAGTGCGAACTGGGGGTTTCTGCTTTGACTGACCCATCAGATGGTGCTGCTGTTTACTGCAGTGGAGCATTAGATAATGAGATGCTTCTCTTTTTGTAAAAGAATAGAAGATCTGAAAAACAAGTAAAAATACTGAATTCCAAGTTCAGAAATGGTGGACCTTGACCTTATGTGGCAGCAAGCAGTGACCACGTCTTGAGACTGGTGTCCAGGTGTGGTGAGCAGTCCCGAATGTGTGTATGGACACGTAGGAGGGACAGGATCCTGGGACGCACCCTGGGCACCATCCCTGTGTCCATAATGGGTGAGAGGAATCCTGGAAACAGAGTCGTTCAGTCCAGGCTGGCTCCCATGTTCAGTCCCATCATCATTCCTGCAGCATGTGTTAGTGATGTCCTACCTACTGCTCAGGATACCGTGTGGTGAGCTGGGTGATCCATCTTTGCCATATAAACAGAGGTTCAGGGAGGTCTGAGAACAGGGAAGATGTGTTTGGTGGTGATGATTACAGACCTTTACACACAAGGGTGAGCTCAGGACAGGTCATGAGGGTGCATGAGGGTGGAGCATTCAAGGTCAGGCTGAAATGCCAGGGACAGTGAGCATTGTGAAGAAGTGGGGATAGAGAAGAACCCAAACTTCTCAACCGACCTGCACATGCCCAGGACCTCCAGCCATAGGGAGGTGGCGCTGCAGGCTCTCTCTCATCTCCTTCAGCCTTTGGGGAAGGAGCACTGCATTCTGGTCACTGCTCTTACCTCCACTTTGTCTTCTTGGTGTCTGTCATCATGAGTGGCCTGGGAGGACCCACGTGAGCTCTGGGCTTCCAGGAGTCAAGGCAGGTGGGCCCTGGGCCCAGACTCAAGCAGACACTGCATTCCCAACTGCCATCACCCCATGGACCCCAGAGACAGGCTTACAGTGTCCCTGTTGCCCCAGTCCTGGGTTCCCCTGACTGAGATGAGGGGACAGGAGACTGCTTCCAGCACTGTGGGTCCCCTACCCACTCCCCATGGAGGATGGGCCACAACTGGGTCTTCCTTAGGATGGAGCCTCATGGCCACACTCAGGATCCCATGCTGTGGCCCTCCTCCAACTGAGGACTGTCTCTAGTTGTCTCCACTGTGCCAATGCTTCTCCACAGGGTGAGGTGAGTGTCAGAACCCATCTTTAGTGCAAGGAGCGAAAGGACAAAGGCCCCAGTGCATCTATCCCTATGACTTTCAGAGTAGTACCCAAAAAAGTTGGTCTGTCTTTGTCTTTCTGTGTGTTTTTGTCTGTTTCTCACCCCCAGCTCCTTCCTCTGTCAGCTGAGTCTCCGTCCACACTCCTGGTGGGGAGGGCACAGGCTCACTCTTTCTTGACCCATGAACTTGGTCTGTGGACCCAGGTGTGCTGTGTAATTTCCATATCTTATAAGTAATAAAACTTTATTTTTCAAAGATTTCTATTGTTGTAGCTGAAGGATAACTTGCTGTCATAACAAGAACCACAAGGGTGTGTCCAAACACCACATTCGTTATGGAGACGCTAAGACTTACACAAAACACGAACTTCTGTTTCTGAAGGGAGAATGCTGGCTCCTACCACCTGCGACCATTTACTTCATTGTTCAATTCAGGCAAGGCTCAGAAGGATCATATTACTGACCACTCCATCAGACACAGCTCCATCAACTGGAGAAAGGAGCTCATGTACAGTTTCTTTTATCTCTGGATGTACAGGCTCCCCTTCTTTTCAAAATCCCACAAGTCATCAGCCCTTTGAGTCACCTTTTCAGTGAGGTGGCTTCCTATTTTGTAGAGCAGCAAATGGGATAACGTCACATTGTCCACTCCATCATGGACCCCAGACTTCCTAGATGACTTCATGTGCACTAAGGTGTTGTCACTGTGCTGTAGAGTTTACTGAGGTGTGAAAACGCAGCAGTGTGGTGCAGCCACCATAACAGTTCGGTACAAGAGGGACACCACCATAAATACTGTTCTTGCATATTCATCCTCCTGCTCCTTCCTCCACCTCCTCTCCATCACTGACGTTTTTAGCACCTCTAGATTTGTGCCTTTTCTAAAATGTAGTTCAATTATAATTATATTAAATGTAGCTCTTTAAATGTTCTTCTTTATGAAGAAATACGTATTTAAAATTCATGTATGCCACTGTGACTTCAGAGGTCATTTGTTTTATTTATTTTTTGTTTGTTGATTTTTGTTTTTGTTTTGCATTTTTTTTTTCATGGTAAAATTGGTTTCAGTGTAGAATTTAGGGATTCATCGCTTATGTATAACACCCAGTGCTCATCACAACAAGTGCCCTCCTTAACACTCATCACCCATTTAGCCCATCCACCACCCACCTCCCTCCATCGACCCTCAGTTTATTCTAGATAGTTGAGACTCTTATGGTTTGCTTCCCTCTCTCTTTGTTTTCCTTCCCATATGATCACCTGTTTTGTTTCTTAAATTCCATTTATGAGTGAAATCATACAGAATTTGTCTTTCTCTGACTCACTTATTTTGCTTAGCATAATAAACACTAACTCCTTCCACATTGTTGTAAATGGAAAGGTTTCATTCTTTTAGATGGCTTAGCAATAATCCATTACATATATACCATATCTTCTTTATCCATTCATCAGTCAATGGACGTTTGGACTCTTTCCATAGTTTGACTATTGTTGATAATGCTGCTATAAACATTGGGTGCATGTGCCCCTTCAAATTAGTGTTTGTATATCCTTTGGGTAAATACCTAGTAGTGCAATTGCTGGATCATGGGCTAGAAAGCTGAATAATATCCCAGTGTACAAAATGTATAACCTATTGGAGGACATCTTTGTTAAACCAGGTAGGGATTATTTAAAACCTGGTATAAGCATCAATGTACAGTTCTGATTGCTTTCACATGTGGTGATTATGAATAAATCTTCTATAAACATTCATATGCAGGGTTTTCTGTGGACAGAAATTTTGTTTTGTTTCATCTTCCCTAATTTGTAGTTTGGCACATTTCCCACATTCCCCAAAAATATCAGAATATAACCAAAATAAGTAATCTGGTTAAATTTAAGCAAATAATGATACTAAATGTAAAGAGAACTGACATAACCATCAAGCAGACCAGGGACATGCTGAGGCCCCATGGAGGTTCAGAGCCCCCCAAAATGTTTCATTTATTGAAAAATCAGAGGAAAGTAAATGAATATAAACTATCTTAGAAGTAAACTGTCCTAGTTAATGAGGACAAGGACTTTCTCATTCCATAAAGACAATTTGTCTACGAATGGGCTACAATGGACGACTTTGAGTACAGAAGGGAGAAGAGAAGGCTTCATTCCTAGGGGGTGCCCTTGGATGGACCTAGGGCCCAGAGCATCAGCAGAAGAGTAAACAGACATTTCAGCCTAAGCTGAGCAGGCAGCTGATTGGCTGTTTACTCTCTTCTCAGATAACTATGTAGGGTTTGGTTTTAATTCCACATAGGCCTGGAACACTGTGTGACCACTGAGACTATTGAACGATGCTGAGCAGTAATAATGAGCCTCGTCCACAGCCTGGAGCCCAGTGATGGTCAGGGAGCTGGAGCTGCCAGACCTGTAGCCAGATAATTGAACAGTGACACCTAAAGGTCATTTGCTATTCTCAAATGTCAGGAAACTGGGGGTTGTTCCTGGGAGATATTGGTACCAGCTCACATAACCATGCCTGATGTTGGAGTTGTTTCCACTCCAAAAGATGGTGACCCTTTGGCCCAGGGCCCCAGACACAGAGGGCAGCTGAGTCAGCAGAGCCTGGGCCCAGGACCCTGCAAGGGGGAGAAACACAGAGAGGGTGATGCTGGGGTCTAGATACAAGAGAAGGAAGCAGGTCCCCATGTGACCTGCCAGAGCCCCTTGGCTTGTTCCTGCACCCAGTCTCCTGTGCAGTGAGCAAGAAGAATGAGGAGAAGGGACCAGTCCATGATGGAGGTCATCATTGATCCTGCCTTCTGTGCCCCACAGCTAAGCAAAGCCTCCCCTAATTTCTCCCTTCCCCTCTTCATCCTCGGAGAGACAGGAGGTCCCATCCGTGCAAATGAGACCCCTAACTCTCTGACCCCTTGGTGACCCTGGGTCTGGTCCCCTGTCAGAGATGTCAGGGGAATGGGAAAGGGAGGGGCTGTGTGCAACCAAGGGACAGGGAATCACAGCTGTAAACCCTGAGCAGAGGGTCTGATCTTCCCTGACCCTTCAAAAATGGGCCCCTTTTCCCCCTGGTGCCCAGACCCAGACATGCCATTGTGTGACAACATGACCAGAGCCCATCAGAGACAGTTCCTGACTCCCCACTTCTCTAATCATTGTCCCCTGCCTTAAGGCCATGTCAGGTGCCCCTTATGTGTCCTCCCATCACCTCAGTGCAGATTTTATGCTGTACTCAGACTCCTCAGGGTGAGTCTAGCCACACAGCTCCCTTGACTGGTCATGGGTCAGAACTGAGATAGTGTCTCTACACAAACTCCTTTTAGATCAGGATCAAGTCCAGAGTGTGATGGGTCTCCATGGAGACATGTTTCCTTCTCTGCAGGATGCTAGGTGTTTCCTGTTGGTGATTGATCCATGTTTCCAGACTTCTCTCTCATTCCCCTGAGGTTCCCACAACATGGAGGAGATGAGGAGCATGTCTCTGCACTGTGTGAGTAGAAACCCTAGTGTACATTCCTAGAGGGATTACAAATTGAAAATCTTAGTCATCTGTTACTATTTTCACCTGCTGAAAACAACAGTTCTCCACACACTGTGGGCAGGGATTCCCTCCTAGGATCTGTGCTCCCAGCACACAGACACAAGTCTGCAAGAGCCCTGCCAATGAGGCCATGTGTGGCCCTGACCTCAGAGCACAGAAGGCAAATATGCTCTTAATTCTGTTCAAGGTAACAGTTTAATTTTTCTCCCACATGACACTCCAAATCATTAGAGAACTAAACCCATCCATTTTCCTGAAACCCTGCAAACTGTAACCTGAAGTAAACTTCAGGGAAATCCCACAGTAGCTCATGTACAGACAATCTTCCTGCCTGTTGCTCTGTCGGCCACTCAAAAATATCATCATAAATATCCAAACTGCAAATCAGGGAAATCTATCACATTGCCGCTGCCTGCCCTCACTCCATCTGAAGATGGCCCCACATCTACAAATATTCTCACTGGCAGTGAGACAGGGAAACTGAAGGGAACCTCATGAAGGAATGTCTTGTTCCTTTTCCTGCTGGTATTCTTGCTAGGACCTGCACCCTCCACCCACCCAGATCTAATAGATAATGCATGTCTTCCTTGTAAAGGTCAAGGAGTTCATGGTTTCTCTGAAGTCTTCCAGCTCAATAGATAACATCTAAGGGGTGACTGGGTGGGGTCTCATGAATATTTTCCAGACCACTGACTCCCTGAGACCCCTGGCTCCAGGGCATAAGTGACTTATGGAGGACACCTGAGGACTCCTCCTTGTTTTAACCAGTTCCTGGAAGCCTGAGAAGACACATGCATCAGACCACAGTCTCAGTAAAACCCCAGACCACAAGCAATGCTGTGACTTTCTCTTCTTTTCCTTTCTGAATCTCCCAGACAACTGTATCTGTTTTTTTCTATGTTTCAATAAACTCTTCTCTCATTTTCTCCAGTTTTTCTTTGATGTTATGCTGTTTGAAACCAGGGAACCTCTTAGCTTTTCCTGGGGGACCTCCTCTGTGTCCTCAGACACAGCCAGCCAATGTTAGCAGCACTTAGGACTCAGACACTGGGCTTATAATTTGTTCCAAACATTAGCCTGTTTCATTTTTGTTTCTATAAAAATGCTGCTTATCAATTATCTGATTGTTTGCCCAATATGGGCCTAACATTGAGAGCCCACCTGCATCACAGCCTCCTGAAATGAGTTTAACTGAACTGACCTATTGTCAGAATAAGATTCCTGTTCAATAAGATGAAACAACATAGTGGCTCAACTTTGAATGTATGAGACTTCAAGGAAGCTTCAGAGGAGAGAATTGTAAGGGACAAGGGAAGTCTGCACAAAGATGGGCCACCTTGGTGTGAAGATGATTGTGAGTTAAAAAGCGGTTGAAACACTGCAGACTCAGAAAAGCTCTTTGCCCCCTCCCATCTGACTAAAGGAATTTAGGCAGGGCACCTGCTCCAGAGAAGAGAGCTTGCACCACAGACAACTACACTAGGATGTGAACTAGGTGAAGTAGACAGGAAGAGACCCAACAAGGCCTGTTTGGTCAAAGTCCTCTGTGTACCACTGTTTTCCAGTGGCCCCACACACATTGGTCTACCATTTAGTCTCCTTCCTCTGTCTGTGAATTGCATTTCATTGCATTAAGCCCTGGACCCCTGCCTTCTTTTCCTTAGTTCAGAAAAATATATATACCCCATTTTGCCTGAGTGTCTTTGGAATTTCCATGTCTGTGTAGATTTCCAATTGGTACACTATTAAATTTGATTACCTACTATTTAACTTCGTCATGCCAATTTGATTCTTAGTCCAGCTAAAAAAGCCTTGAGATGGACAGAGCATTCCTGATCCTAACAGTAGTAAAGGAGACAAACAGGAAGGGAAGAATGCTATTTTTCCTTTAAAACTATGTATTATTGTTAATGTTCCTAGTCCCTGGGGCATGTGTAGTTGCACTCTATTCCCTCACCTGCTTGTGCTCCTGGGACATCTGTACTGTCTTAGGCAACAGCATAATCTGTATGTTTTTCCTCTCTCCTCAAGGACAAGTCTCCCCAGAGGACGCTCCCCTACAGAAGCCACCACAGAAGCTTCTCAGAAAGAGATGATCAGACACAGGATCTATGGGTCCAGAGGTTTTCATCTCACTTGTTATCTGAGACCCTGTGAAGAATGGGAGCTGCTCCCCCCACCATGAGCCGTAGCTCAGAAATAGTCAGCCTTGTCCTCAGGCTGCAGCCTGGAGATGAGCAGAACCCCTGCATTGGCCAAGACATCTTTGGAGTCAGAGAAGCAGCTGGGGACCCCAGAGCCCTGGTTCTTTATTGAGTCTGAAAAGAAGCTCAAGAGATAACGGGGATGGCTCCCAGGTTTCTGCTGGTACCAGGCTACAAGATTGGTACCAACACTGATGCCACAGCTCAGGGTGCAGGTGAGTCTGGCTGTTGCTCCCAGAGATACAGAGAGGGAGGGTGGCTGGGTCAGCACAGGCTGGGACAGGGAACCTGCAAACACAGACACTTGTGAGTGATGGGACTAGATGAAAAAAATCTCAAAATGCTAAGCAAGAGAAGAGTCATTTGGGGCCAACCCGTGTCCCTGAGGTCTGTCCCTACCTGTCCAGTGAGACCAGAGCACAAGAAGGAGAGGTGTCCAGGCCATGGTAGCAGAGCCCCTGGTCTCCACACCTGACTGGGCTGTCCCAGGCCTCCTTTTCTCCTCCACCCTCTGCCACAGGAGGAACTGTCCATGCAAATGTGGTCCACCCAGTGACTGTCCAGCCCCTCCCTGAGCCCTGCTGCTGGACCTCAGCTCACACCACACACTGAGGAGGATGGGGGTTGGCTTCAACCCCTGGGGAAGCCCTGGGAGGAAGCACCTGTTGAAACCACATGTAGGTCCTGAGCAGAGGGCACCAACCAAGCAGCTGGAACCACAGCTCTGGTCTCACACATGTGGCTCAGACATGTTCCCACAGTGGCTCCTCCTAAACAGAGGGCACACATCTTACTCTTGCCCAAACCTGAGAGCCCAGCTGGTTTCTTCAGCTCACCAGGTCACTATGTCTATTCACACATCCATGGTCGAATTTCTAGTCATGATGATTCCAATACACTCTACATTATTATTTTAATATCTCATTCCTGGGAGGAGTCCCCATCTTTAGGAGATGCAAGTATGTACATCAATGATAACTTAATGTTCTTTCTCCCCACAGAAGATATGGCAAATATCTTATCTCTTCACTGGTATGTGATTTTGCTATTAATTTATTTTTTTACATAATTTTTGCATTAAAATAAGAGTTCCCCATGGAGGGAGTTAAGATGGTGGAGAAGTAGGGGTGCCCTTTTTCAGCTGGTCCCCTGAGCTAAGCTGGATAGGTACCAGACCATCCTGAACATCCACGGAATTAGCCTGAGACACAGGAAGATACATCTGGATCTCTACAAATGAACATCTCCAGCGATGAGTATTGAGGTACGAAGTGGGGAGCCATGAAACCGTGCACAGATAATGGAAGATAAATGGAAGGGGGAGGGAGCAGCTGCGTTCAGGCACCGGGAGGTGGTAGCTACCTGCACTGGGGAGCGGGTGGACTCTCAGACCGGCACCCACGAGAGAGCAGACTGAGACCATGAACCGGGGAATGCGCGCCACCAGTCTGAAAACCAGAGCTCCAGAGTGCGTGTGAACCATGCTGAAATGGAGCTCTGGAGCTCCAGAGCGCACGGGGGGGTGCTGGCAACTGGCGGTGTTAGAAACACAAAGGACAGAGACACGCTGGCCCTGGAAGTGAGGACTGGGACGCCGGCTGTGGGGCACACATCCCAGGACACTGCAAGGTTGAACAGCACCAACAGAAACAGAGTTAAAGTGGCAAGAACACCAGTGGAGAGCAGTCTGCGATCCCTCTGTTCTGAGACAGAGGCTGGGATTCAGCTAATGCTGCTCAGATCCTCAGAAGAGGCACAGCAAACCACCAGGGAAAGCCGCCAGAGAACAAAAGCCTGGAAATACCAGCTCACAGTGTGCCCATCCCCATCCCCCCTCGCAGAAGACATGGAGACTCTATCCAAACAGGGTTGCCTGAATATTGGCGCGGGAGGCCCCTCCCCCAGACGTCAGGCTGAAAAATCAAGAAGCCCACATCCCTAAGGTCCCTATGAAACAAGAGCACACTGCATGGGTCCTGGTCAATAATTTGGGCTCTGGACAACCCCACAACATCTCCTCATCAGAACGACGAGAAGGAGAAATCCCCCCCCCCACCAGCAAAGAAAAGAAAATGAATCTGTGGCCTCTGCCACAGAACTAATGGATATGGATATAATAAAATTATCAGAAATGGAGTTCAGAGTAACAATGGTCAAGATGATGTGTAGACTTGAAAAAAGTATTAATGAAAATGTTAATGAGAATATAGAATCTCTAAGGGCAGAAATGAGAGTGAATCTGGCAGAAATTAAAAATTCTATGAATCAAATGCAATCAAAACTAGATGCTCTGATGGCCAGGGTGAATGAGGCAGAAGAACGGATCGGCGAATTGGAGAATGAGTTAGTAGAAGAGAAAGCTAAGACAAAAACTCGGCTCCAAAAAATCCAATCTCAAGAATGTAGGTTATGGGAGATTACTGACTCAATGAAACGTTCCAATGTCAGAATCATTGGCATCCCCAAGGGGGTGGAGAAAAACAGAGGTCAGGAAGAGATATTTGAACAAATTGTAGCTGAAAACCTCCCTAATCTAGCAAAGGAAACAAGCACTCATGTCCAAGAGGCAGAGAGGACCCCTCCCAAGCTCAACCACGAAAAACCTACGCCACGTCATGTCATAGTGCAATTCGCAAATATTACATCCAAGGATACAGAATTGAAAGCGTCCAGGGCAAAGAAATTTCTCACGTACCAAGGCAAAGATATCAGAATTATGTCAGACCTGTCTACACAGACCTGGAATGAGAAAAAGGGTTGGGGGCATTTTAAAGCTCTTTCAGAGAAAATAATCCAGCCAAGGATCTTTTATCCAACAAGGCTGTCATTCAGAATTGACAGAGAGATAAAGACCTTCCAGAATCACCAGTCATTGACCAATTTCGTAACCAAGAAACCAGCCCTACAGGAGATATTAATGGGGGTTCTATGAAACTAAAAAGGCCCCAAGAGTGATACAGAACAGAAAGTCACAATCTATAGAGACAAAGACTTTACTGGCAACATGGCATCATTAAAATCATATCTCTCAATAATCAGTCTCAATGTAAATGGCCTAAATGCTCCCATAAAACACCACAGGGTTGCAGAATGGATAAAAAGACATGACCCACCCATTTGCTGTGTACAGGAGACTCATTTTGAACCTGAAGATACATCCAGACTGAAAGTAAAGGGACGGAATACCATCTTTCATGCCAATGGACATCAAAAGAAAGCTGAGGTAGCAATTCTCATATCAGAAAGGTTGGATTTTAAACTAAAGACTATAGTTAGAGATACAGAAGGGCACTATATTATTCTGAAAGAATGTATCCAACAAGTGGATATGACAATTATAAATATTTATGCCCCCAACAGGAGAGCAGCAAGATACAAGAGCCATCTCTTAACCAGAATAAAGAGACATATAGAAAACATACGTTAATAGTAGGGGACCTCAACACCCCACTATCAGAAATAGACAGAGCACCAGAGCAGAAAACCAGCAAAGAAACAAGAGCTTTGAATGCCATACTCGATGAGTTGGACCTCATAGATATATATAGAACAGTATGCCCAAGAACCAAAGAATACTCATTCTATTCTAATGCCCATGGAATATTCTCAAGAATAGACCATGTTCTGGGACACAAAACAGGTCTCAACTGATATCAAAAGACTGAAATTATTCCCTGCATATTCTCAGACCACAATGCTTTGAAATTGGAGCTCAAACGCAAGGAAAAATTTGGAAGAAACTCAAACACTTGGAGACTAAGAACAACCCTGCTCAAGAATGATTCAATAAACCAGGAAATCAAAATCAATTTAAACAATTTATGGAGACCAAGGAGAATGAAAACACAATGGTCCAAAACCTATGGGACTCTGCAAAGGCATACCTAAGGGGAAAATACATAGCCATCCAAGCCTCACTCAAAAGAATAGAAAAATCTAAAATGCAGTTTTTATATTCTCACCTCAAGAAGCTGGAACAGCAACAGAGGAAGAGGCCTAATCCACGCATGAGAAAGCAGTCAATCAAGATTAGAGCAGAGATCAATGAATTAGAAACCAAAAGCACAGTAGAGCAGATCAACAGAACTAGAAGCTGGTTCTTTGAAAGAACAAATAAATAGACAAGCCACTGGCAAGACTTATCCAAAAGAATAGAGACAGGACCCAAATTAATAACATTATGAATGAAAAGGGAGAGGTCACACCAACACCAATGAAATTGGAAGGATTATTAGAAACTTTTATCAACAGCTTTATGCCAATAAATTAAGCAATTTGGAAGAGATGGAGGACTTCCTGGAAACCTATAAATTACCAAGACTGAAACAGGAAGAAATTGATTTTTTAAACAGGCCAATTAATAATGAAAAGATTGAAACAGTGATTACAAACCTTCCAAAAAACAAATCCCCAGGACCTGATGGATTCCCTGGGGATTTCTACAAAACATTCAAATAAGAAATAATACCTAACCTCCTAAAGCTATTTCAAAAAATAGAAACAGAAGGAAAGCTACCAAATCCATTCTATGAGGTCAATATTACCTTGATCCCTGAACCAGGCAAAGACCCCATCAAAAAGGAGAATTATAGACCGATTTCGCTAAAGAATATGGACGCCAAAATTCTCAACAAGATCCTAGCTAATAGAATCCAACAGTACATTAAAAGGTTTATCCATCTTGACCAAGTGGGATTCATCCCTGGGATGCAAGGGTGGTTCAACATTCACAAATCTATCAGTGTCATAGATTTTATCAATAAGAAAAAAGCCAAAAATCATATGACTCTCTCAATAGATGCAGAAAAAGCATTTGACAAAATACAGCATCCTTTCCTGATTAAAACCATTCAGAGTGTAGGGATAGAGGGTACATTCCTCAATCTCATAAAAACCATCTATGAAAACCCTACAGCAAATATCACACCCAATGGGGAAAAGCTGGAAGCCTTTTCCTTAAGATCAGGAACACGACAAGGATGCCCACTCTCACCATTGTAATTCAACATAGTACTAGAAGTCCTTGCAACAGCAATCAGACGACAAAAAGCGATCAAAGGTATCCAAATTGGCTAAGAAGAAGTCAAACAGTCTCTCTTTGCAGATGACATGATACTCAATATGGAAAACCCAAAAGAATCCACTCCCAAACTATTAGAAATTATAGAGCAATTCAGTATTGTGGTGGGATATAAAATCAATGCTCAGAAATCAGTTGCATTTCTATACACGAATAATGAGACTGAAGAAAGAGAAATTAGGGAATCCATCCCATTTACAATAGCACCAAAAATCGTACGTTATCTTGGAATTAACTTAACCAGAGACGTAAAGGATCTATATTCTAGAAGCTACAAATCACTCTTGAAAGACATTGAAGAAAAAGACACAAAAAGATGGAGAAATATTCCATGCTCATGGATCGGAAGAATTAACATAGTTAAAATGTCCATGCTACCCAGAGCAATCTACACTTTCAATGGTATCCCGATCAAAATACCAATGACATTTGTCAAAGAACTGGAACAAACAGCCCTTAAATTTGTGTGGAACCAGAAAAGGCCCTGAATCGCCAAGGAAATGTTGAAAAGGAAAAACAAAGCTTTGGGTATCAGAATGCCGGATTTGAAGCTGTACTACAAAGCTGTGATCACAAAGACAGCATGGTACTGGCACAAAAACAGACACATAGACCAATGGAACAGAATAGAGAACCCAGAAATGAGCCCTCAGCTCTTTGGGCAACTAATCTTTGATAAAGCAGGAAAGAACATCCAGTGGAAAAATGACAGTCTCTTCAATAAATGGTGCTGGGAAAATTGGACAGCTACATGCAAAAGAATAAAACTTGACCACTCTCACACCATACACAAAGATAAACTCTAAATGGATGAAAGACCTCGGTATGAGACAGTAATCCATCAAAATCCTAGAGAAGAGCATAGGCAGCAACCTCTATGACATTGGCCACAGCAACCTTTTTCATGACGCATCTCCAAAGGCAAGAGAAACAAAAGATAAAATGAACTCGTGGGACTTCCTCAAGATAAAAATCTTCTGCACAGCCAAGGAAACAGTCAAAAAAACTAAGAGGCAGCCCACTGAATGGGAGAAGATATTTGCAAATGACACTACAGATAAAAGACTGGTATCCAAGATCTACAAAGAACTTCTCAAACTCAATACACAAGAAACAAATAAACAAATCATAAAATGGTCAGAAGATATGACAGACACTTTTCCGATGAAGACATACAAATGGCTGAGAGACACATGAAAAAATGTTCAAAATCATTAGCCATCAGGGAAATTCAAATCAAAACCACACTGAGATACCACCTTACGCCAGTTAGAATGGCAAAAATTGACAAGGCAAGAATCAACATTTGTTGGAGAGGATGTGGAGAAAGGGGATCCCTCCTACATTGTTGGTGGGAATGCAAGTTGGTACAGCCACTCTGGAAAACAGCGTGTAGGTCCCTTAAAAAGTGAAAAGTTGAGCTACCCTATGATCCAGCCATTGCTGGGTATTTACCCCAAAGATACAGACGTAGTGAAGAGAAGGGCCATATGCACCCCAATGTCCATAGCAGCATTGTCCACAATAGGTAAATCATGGAAGGAACCGAGATGCCCTTCAACAGATGACTGGATTAAGACGTTGTGGTCCATATATACAATGGAATATTACTCAGCTATCAAAAAGAACGATTTCTCAACACTTGCTGCAACATGGACAGCCCTGGAGGAGATAATGCTAAGTGAAATAAGTCAAGCAGAGAAAGACAATTATCATATGGTTTCTCTCATCTATGGAACATAAGAACTAGGAAGATAGGTAGGAGAAGAAAGGGATAAAGAAAGGGGGTAATCAGAAGGGGGAATGAAGCATGAGAGAGTGTGGACTCTGAGAAACAAACTGAGGGCTTCAGAGGGGAGGGGTGGGGGAATGGGATAGGCTGGTGATGGGTAGTAAGGAGGGCACGTATTGCATGGTGCACTGGGTGTTATACGCAACTAATGAATCATCGAACTTTACATCAAAAACCAGGGATGTACTGTATGTTGACAGAAATAATATAATAAAAAATATTATTATAAAAAAATAAATAAAATAAAATAAGAGTTCCCACCTACTGTCACATAATTTGAATTATGTTTCAATCTCCCATTTAGTTACAAAATTGAAGTTGTGACGGAAGTATAATGTATGTTATTTTGAAGATTGCTATGTTCATAGCATGTCATACTGTGGAAAAAATACAGTTCAGCAGAAGCATAATTTCTCAGAAAATCAATTATTGGCTTCCATCATCCACTTCTCCGTGAATGGAACTTGCAAAGAGCTCACACACCATCAGTCTTCAGTAGATTTGCCAATATGGGGTTTTTGCAGGGATTTTGTGTTGAGGAGTTGAATATTATAATTTCTTGATCATATTGGTGGGTTTTCTAAAATTCAACATTTTGTAGACAAATGAAAATCTTAGTGATTAGATGAAACATTAGCAGATATTCAAACACTGACCTCTATTCTGATGTTCATTTGCTCATGGATATTGTCTTCTCTGCTCAGAATGTGCTCCATGATCCAACTGCTCCCTCTGGTTTCTGTACTCAGTGCCAGGGTTGCCTGACTGGCTCAGTCGGTAGTGCATGTGACTCTTGATCTGTATTCAGTATCTGGAGGCTAATCATGTCCTTTCCTTCTGTCCTCACAGCAACCCATGGAATCCAGTCCATGGTACGGTAGCCTTCCCCAAGGATGAAGTCCATAATTTTTTCTTGTCCTGTATCCTAATGTCAAGTACTTAATTCACAACTTCTCTCAAATCAACTCAGAACTCAAACCATAAAAAGGTCCACAAGCAGAAATCATATGCTTTGCCTTAGATCTATGCCTCTTTATGGGATTTCTATTGAGGTGAATTCACCCATTCATTCAACAAACTGGTGTGAATCTGTTCTTGTTGTCAGGCTGGGTTTTGATCTTTGTAGATACAGTAATAACACACACACAAGAAGAAAAAAAAACATTCAAGTGTAAGACACACAGTGAAGACTGTCACAAAGAAATGTCTCCAAGTGGTTAATGCCACCCAACCAGTGACCACCTTGGGAATCTGGGACCCATAGCTAGCTTCTGAGTGGCCCTCACCTCCTACAGAGTGCAGGAAGCTTGGTAGGAGAAGGAAGGGAAGAATGAAGGGGGTTAAACAGAAGGGAGAATGAACCTTGAGAGACTATGGACTCTGGGAAAAAAACTAAGAGCTTCAGAGGGGAGAGGGGTGGGGGACTGGGATAGGCTGGTGATGGGTGTTAAGGAGGGCATGTATTGCATGGTGCACTGGGTGTTATACGCAAACAATGAATCATGGAATGCTACATCAAAAACTAAGGGTATACTGTATGGTGACTAACATAACTTAATAAAAAATTATTATTAAAAAAAAAGAATGTCAACACTGAAATTTACCATGCTCTGTCCACAGCCTGAGCTGGGTATTCATATCTCCCTGCCCTATTCCAGGTGCCTGAGCGCAGGGAGCCAGCCGTGGTCACCTGATGTTGGTTCCCAACCCTGTTGGGAGCCTTCCAGGTATGATCTGAAACTGGGCCCTGTTCTCAGAGGGTAAAAAGAGACTGAAGGATGTGGAATGTCACTCTAGGTTAGTAGGTGACAGTTTTAATGAACAAAGGAGACTTATGTAATGAGGTTTGGCTTAGGTGGCAACAAAATGGATGGATCCTTGAACCAGGTTACCACATTTTAAATGTTCACAAAGACCCCTTAACTGGGTTCAGGTATGTATACGGTCAGGGTGTTGTCAGCACCACATCACTCTCTCAAGGTTATGTCCTTGGAGCAGCTTCTGGGAGTGGGAAGAGAAGCAGAACACAAATTTCATGGACAAGGGAAGGGTGAGGAGCCTTTGAGAGCCCAGGTCCAGCTCATGGGTGAATTCGCAGACACATCATTTGGATGACATTCTCAGCACATGGAAAAGCAGAGCTCCTCCTGTGATTTCTCCACCACTTTCCCATTTTAAATCCTTACTAGGAATTTCTTATTAGGGCTGCAGTTGGGAGGCAGGTGATAAGCTGTTGGAGGGAATGGGACAGGGATAAGGAATGGACACAGTGGCCACTAACCTCATGTGACCTGTGACTACATCAAGGAGAGAGAAGAGGACCCATACCATGGTGGAAACACAAGCAAGATGAAAATAGGTTATCAAACTAAAAATGTGGCTGAAGGAAGGATATGACACTGTCAAATTATTTGGTACCAGGAAACCTAGGGGTCTATTGAAGAACTGAGAATAGAAGTCACCCCCTGAACCACCTGAGGGGTGATATATCACCAGGCGCAGAGAATGGAGGGAGATTTTGCCTCACTTCCCTGTGGGTCTGAGCACTGTATCAGCATTAACACTATCTTGGCATATATGACAGTAATAGTCACCTCATCCTCATGATGGAGTCCAGAGATATCAGAATACCTGAATTGGTGAAGAATCTTTGGCTCAAAAAAAAGGGGGGGGGAGACTCAGGATCCCTAGTGTGAATGTCAGGAGAAACCAGGGATGACTTCCTGGCTTCTGCTAGTTCCAGTACGTGTGCGCGCATGCATGCCACGTGCGTACACACGCACACACCACACACACACACACACACACACACACACACACACACACACACAAATTTATCAGCAATGGAGTCACTTCTCAGGATGCAAATGCAGTGTGGCAGATTCTTCAAGGGATGCACAGAGGAGGACGACTGAGTCAGCACAGAATGGGAAAGGGAAACTGCAAACTCAGACACTTACAGATTATGGGGCAGGGATAGAGGTGAAGCTCTTTGGGGGCCTGGACCAAAGTCATAGACATAGGCTCAGGGGATGACCCAGATGTCCGAATTTGATCCTCATCTAAGCAGTAAAGGGGAACACAAGAAGGGAAGGAGTCCACACAATGGCTGGACATAACCGTGCTAAGACATGATGGCTGGAGCTGGGCTGCCCCAGGTATCTATAATCTCCTTCAATGGTCTCTGGAAGGATGGGCTATTTCTACAAATGTGTTTTCACTGCTGGTGATGTCTACTCCATCCTGAGAACCAGTGGAGGTATGCACTTGGCTTTTAGACAGAGGGGGCTGTTGGGTGTGTCTCAGAGTGTGTCCCCTGAGAGTGACTAGGGAGGAAGCAGCTGCTGGGAACTTCCACAGACCTGTGAGCAGGAGAATCTGCCCAGCCTAGAGTGGGCACAGCTGCTGGGCCGCATCACCAGTCACAGACCCACATGACCCAGCCCTCAGGATTTTGGGTGATTTGGGGGTAGAAGTCACCCCCCTGTAAAGACACTAGGAAAGACCCACAGTGTCTCCTGCTGTCCATTATCCAAACTTTACTGTCTCATTGGGTGTAATGTGTTGAGGACAGTGCACTGACAGCCTGCTCACTGTCCGTCCTCAAGCACCCATGGGCCACAGCCTCTGCTCTGCCCCCCAGTTAACTGGGAATTCCTAGAGTACCAGGAGGAAGAACTGTGGAAATATGACCCTGTGCAGGGTGAGGGAGTGGGAATGCAGGGAGGTAGGAACGGGGAAGGCTAGGAGCAAATGCCTGATCCCCTCCTTTAGCAGGGCAACACGAGGGGTCACTGGTGACCTGGCCGGAATGCAGTCCACATATATTGATGCAGGACAGTGAAAGTAAATCATTCCCAGAAGAAGGGCAAAGTTCTTAGTAGCAGTAGCAGAATGTGCAGATGTTCAGACACAAGATAACAGACACTGATGACAGGAAGGAAAATGCTATGGGGTGGCCACTGCATGGAAAATGCTGGACAGTGAGGCTATTCATGGATAGATAGCAAGAAATATGTTTTTATATTGAAGCGATTTCAAGCTATTTTTGAGAGTTTTATTGAGGTATAAGTGACTTAGAATCAACTGCACATATTTAAATGTTTCAACTTGATAACATTTTGAGATGTGTACAGACACATGAAACGATCCCCAGAGTCAAGTTGATGATGTAAGACCAAGGCAGGCCACCTCAAGATGGGCATCTTTGCCATGAACATTATTTTGAGTTAAAAGTGTTCACAACTCAACCAATCCAGCAAAATCTTTTTATAGCCCCCTCCATTGTCTGCCTGTATCAAGAACAGAACTATTAGCAGATAATTCTCATTACCTAAGAAACTTATCTATGTAACAGGGAAACATTTACTTTCCATACATTTCCATTCCAGAAATGTATGTAAATGTATGGAAAACACCTTCCTACTGATGGTCTTCCTCCCCTTTGGATCCCCAGATCCCTTTCCCTGTTCTTTGTTCAGGATGTCAGATAAGCTTCCTGTTGGATGACTATCTTTGGAATTTCAAGTGTGTGTGGTTTCCCCATCAGCATGAAACTAAATTTGACAATGTCCTGTTAATCTGTCTCATGTCAGTTTGATTCTTAGTCCAGCACATAGGACCTTGAAGGGACAAGGAAATTCTTCCTCCCTGACAGATGGCAAGTGACCAGGCCACTTGTACTTGGTTCGACACAGCTTGAATCAGATGAAGCAGCTGAGATCCTGGGACATCTGACATACAGTGGGCAAAAAGTAAGATTTCTTACCATGTTAGCCCCCAAGAATCTCGGTCTGTGGTGTCCAATGGAGCAAGGGTTCTGAGAGGCCTTTCTCTCTCTCTCTAAATATAGAGTAACAGGAGAAAATATTATGGCCTAGTTCCTTGGCCTTAGCAACTCTTGATAAAAAAGTAATACAGTAATTTTGGCTATAGATCCATTTCCTCCAGAGCTGGCCTTTGTTTTCCTTTGTGTCTTTAGTAGTGTTGTCCTAGAAATGAATTACCATGGGGCAGACGGTAGACAAAGGTCCTAGAAGCCTTCTGTTGGAGTCAGCCCCATGAATTGGTTAGTCCACAGTTCTCACCCAAACAGGATCTGTTTGGATAACCTCTCATTCAGGTTTCAGGCTGTTGCTAAGAGACATCTTGGAAGTCAAAGTGAAAAATTGGTGGCACAGGTTAAGCACTTAAACGCCGTTATAATTCTCACTTCTAGAAGACTCAATCCACAGGCTAAATTGGCCAGGGAAGAGGTTAGATTGATACTTGGCCATTAGCCAACCTCAAGAAGACTTCAGTGCAATGAGGTACATTGTAAATCACCACATAGTACCCAACCCTATGGTATCCCTCTTAGGTATTAGTGGCTGCAAGAGACTTAAGGCTTAGCCAGGAAAAAAGAAAAGATGATGATTTTTCTTTCTGCTTGGCTTTGTGACCAGTGAGAATGGGCTTTCTGTTCTCTACATCTTGAAGGTGTACGTACTGGGATGAATGTTGGTGTCCAATAAAAGAGACTAGGAATCTCTCTCTCTGCTGTGCCGGCACTCAGGAGAGTTTGTCATATGAGTTTGCAGCCCATGGGAACCTTTCACCATCTCAACCTTCATTGCTTGTTTCTGCTAGATAGATCCATTCCTATATTGCCTACCTAGTGTCACAGAGTAGTGGTTCTGCATCTGGAGTAGTCTCATGATTTTGGAGACTGGAGACACCATTTTCACTACACCACACTTACCCTTTGTGCAACAGAGGCTTTTGCTTCCACAGACTAATTTTGGAGTAAAGTTTTGGTTCATGGAGGCTGCATCACCTCTGCCCTTTCTGGCCACCTCTTCTATCTTTAGTTAAGCCATTAAAAGTGTTATTGTTTTGAGTCACTATTGATAGATCCTACTCCTGAATGGCCAGCTGATGGAGCCTTTAACTTGGTTATATTTAAAAGCCAAAATGCATTTTACAGAACTCTCAATTTTTTTATTAGTATAATGGCTAGCCTTAGCAACTCCCTGAAAAATTTAAGAAAAGGGGGGAATGCAGAAATTAAGCTTAGGACAAAAATGAATGCTCCCATTCAATGTAAATTCTCCTTATTAAAATCCAGCCTTATCTGCCTATTATATTTCCCCTTACCCTACAAGATTTACAGGGAGCACTCAGTCCTAATCTCTAAATTCAAAGAATACAGGTTTCTCCTATTAATACTAAAAGCCAGGAAATAAATTTAACAGAAGTATCTGAAAGTGGGAATAAGGCTTCCTTTGCTCCTTTCAGGGCTCTGTAATCAGCCTCTGTCAGCCTCAGACAATAATATTCAATGTCCAGTGGTGATGTATCCTAGACCTTGAAGCACATAATTTTTTTTTTCCCACCTTGAATAACAGCTGATGTTTTTAATTATAAAACCCTTTTACCCACATTTTCAAAAGATTCTCCAATTTAGAGAGTAACTAAAAAGGTGAATTGATTATATATACAGCTATCAGTTCAAAAAGGGAGCAGTGGACTGAGGCATAAAGGCAGTGAGGAAGGTGGCTCCCACTGAGACTCCCAAGAGACCTTGAGTGACTGAGTCAGGACTGAGTGACAGGGAATGGGGGCTCCACACCATCCTGGCTTGTGGGGACCTTCATGTCAGAAGGTAGTGTGACTTTGTTTTAGACCAGAAAAACTTCTCGTGATGGGCAGTTCTGAGGAGGTGTCTTGGGAGAGGCCTGGCGACCTGCACAGCTTCCTCTGACTGTCCCCAGCTCCCACCTTCTCAAGGAAAACATTCAGAAATGTGTACCGTTTTCTACTTCTCTCTCTCTCTCTCTCTTTCTCTCATACACACACACACACACACACACACACACACACACACACACACACGTAGAGTTGTTTGCTAAATCAGCTGTGATGGGCATGTGTACTATATTATTTCTTACTGCAAATGACCCCAACTTTATTGTAAATGTTGGAACTGCCTCATTTTTGTCCTAAAATGTTCATTTATTCCATGAATTTTGTGTATGGTTACTTCCCTTCAGGTGGGAAATTGTTGTTGGGGAGGAAGATCTTCCTCTGCCCTATGGTCCTTCCAGCTGGACTTAGAATCAAATGGGCATGAGACAGATTGGCAGGAGAAAATCACATTTAATAGATACATGTACACACAGATATGAGATTCCAAAGACACTGAAGCCACGGAAACTTCTATGAGCTAAGGAGAGGGGGATGGTCTGAGGACACAAAGGGGAGAAAGCTCATTAGCGAGAAGGTAGGAGGAGGTGTTTGGAAAAAACAAGGTTGCCTTCAGATGCAGAGAGTTGCCTTAGGTAAAGGGGAGTGTGTTAATAGCACTGTTTCTGGAACAGGCTGCAGAATGTAAATTTAAGCAGTTGAGGGGGAGACAGATAGCTTTTCCTGCATCTGCTGAGTTTTGATTAATTTTAACTTAAAATAATCTTTATGCCAAAGTGGCTCATCCCGGGACAGCCTACCCTGGGCCTCTCCAGTCCTTTCTTCTGAAACTCCTCTCAAGTTTTCATACATTAATAATTGAGTTGAGGGGCACCTGGCTGTCTCAGTAGCAGAGCACGGGACTCTTGATTTGGGGTCATGAGGTCAAGCCTCATGTTAGGCTTAGAGTAAAACAACAACAACACAAAAGTTGAGCTGATAAATTGTTTCCTCTCTTTGAACCAGTCTTAGTCTGACAGTAGGTCATTCAGTTAAACTCATTTCAGGGCGTAGTGATATAGACACATTTTCAATGTTAAGCCTTTGGTTCAAGGAATCAGGTATTAAACAAGAGGTGTTTTAAGGAAACAAAAGGAAAACAGTGGTTAAATATTAGATCAAATATAATCAGTTTTTGAGTTCTGAGGATAGTCAGTGGAGAAGACGTCTAGATGTCAATCTTGAGGCATCTTTAGATAGGGTGACAGCAGACTGTGACAATCTGACAGATTTTCCTGGTTTCTAGTTCAAATGTGTCTGGGGATCTCTGAAGGGCCCACAGAGCAACAGGCATGAAGACTGTCAATGCATGAGCTGTTCTGATTTCTCTGAAGTTTACTTCAAGCTATTCATATTTAGTTTACAGGGCTTCAGGAAAAAAGGGCCATTTTAGTTCTCAAATGAATTCATCTCGGAAAGGTGGGAGCAAAAAAAAAAAAAACCATTAAAACAAAAAGCAAAAAACATTAGTTTGGAGGATTGCTGTCAGACGCTAGAAAAAAAAATCAGGATCTAGTCCAGGTTATAATAAACCTTATTAGAATCTAACATTCACTCGGGTTTGCTATTGAAACTTTTTTTTTCTCTATGTAACCATCCTCATTTTCCCCAAAGATAGCCAAATTAACATGTGTTTGAAATATAAGTCTAGCCTTAACAGCTTGGCCTCATTATTTACATAAGCACAACAGGAATAGTGATTGGCCATATATGTTCAGGTAAATCTGCTTTGCTGGAAATTTTCTTAACAAATTTCTAGATTGAATTCCTAATAGCCTTAAGACCAGAAACCAAGCCAAAACATGCACTAATATTTGCCAGACTTTGCCTGCCATACCTATAGATTTGGTGAATTCCTCTTTTCTAAGGTCCCGTTCTATCCTAAGGTTCCTGCCAGGAAGTGATCTTCTTTACTCACCTGGTAAGGCTGCAGAAAACACTGTAAGCAAGGTATTAGGCCAACATCTCCATGGGGCTCTATCAGCTCCCTAAAGTTGGTATGGGTATGCCAAAAGGAAGAGAAAATGCTTTATATATGTGTGAAGATAACCCACTTTTCACAACATTCTCATTACTAGAATAAAAGACAAACAGACTAACTTGAGGCCACAGGACAAAATTCAACATGTGACTTCTTCAGAGAAGCAGGTCCTACAGGGCCATGGTCCTTCACTTGGGGCGTGGCGGGGGGGTTGACCTCAGGGCCAGGAATGTTGTGGTACCGGGGACTGCTGGATTGGGGAGTTCTGGCTTGGAGTGAGTGTAAGGGGTGGTGGCTTGGGCAGGGAGGGAACCCACCCAGGGACTCAGTTGGCAAGCGTCTGCACCAGACCTGGCCCCATAGGGAGGCAGCCTTGTGGTTGTCATCACTATGGTTACACAGTGATGCTGCACCCTGGGCAATAAGCACTAAGCCTCCACCTCCTCCCAGCAGACTGGTCACTCACGAAGTGCCAAAAGGGCCCTGGAGCAACAGTACTTGGTCCTCTTAGGGATAATAACAGCACTTGCAGTGGAAATAATTGATTGGGGCCCCAAAGACCCAATATGAATAAAATACTGGAACCAAGACCTCCTGCAACGAAGGTGACATGTGAATTCCAACCAGCACTGGAGTCATTTGCTTCACCCAACTCTCCTGACTCCTATCCCCCAAACAAGAAGTATGTCTGCATTTGGGGAACTGCTCCACATCAGAGTACGTCCTTTGATGGACATCAGTACATGGACATTGGATGTCTGCTTGATCTCTTGGAAGTTTGAGATGGGCCGTTTCTTTTCTCTCCACTTCCAGATCCTTACTGTGGTGTGCAGAGCCCTCCATTAAGTAGATTAGTAGGGAGATTCATGAAGATAAGTTGAGTTCTGATGAAGAATCCAAAGTATTAGGATTTTGAGCAAAGTATTTATTTGATGTAATGAAGTTATCTTTTCAGTGATTAGGTCTCACTCAGGCTTTAGAATCTTAAGATTCCAGAAATGGACCCTCAACTCTATGGTCAACTAATCTTTGACAAAGCAGGAAAAACATCCAATGGAAAAAATAAGTCTTTTCAATAAATGGTGCTGGGCAAATTGGACAGCTATAAACTGAAGAACAAACTTGACCACTCTCTCACACCATACACAAAGATAAACTCCAAATGGATGAAAGACTTCAATGTGAGACAGGAATCCATCAAAATCCTAGAGGAGAGCATAGCATTAACATCTTCGGCATTAGCCACAGCAACCTCTTTCATGACATGTCTCCAAAGGCAAGGGAAACAAAAGAAAAAATGAACTTTTGGGACTTCATCAAGATAACAAGCTTCCGCACAGCAAAGGAAACGGTCAACAAAACAAAAGAGGCAACCCATGGAATGGGAGAAGATATTTGCAAATGACACTTCAGATAAAGGGCTAGTATCCAAGATCTCTAAAGAACTTCTCAAACTCACCACCAAAAAACCAAATAATCAAATAAAAAAATGGGCAGAAGATACAAGCAGTCACTTTTCCAATGAAGACATACAAACGGCTAACAGACACATGAAAAAGTGTTCAACATCATTGGCCATCAGGGAAATTCAAATCAAAAACCACATTGAGATACCACTTTATGCCAGTTAGAATGGCAAAAATTGACAAGCCAAAAACAACAATTGCTGGAGACGATGTGGAGAAAGGGGATCCCTCCCACACTGTTGGTGGGAATGCAAGTTGGTACAGCCACTCTGGAAAACAGTGTGGAGGTCCCTTAAAAAGTTAAAAATTGAGCTACCCTATGATCCAGCCATTGCACTGCTGGGTGTTTACCCCAAAGATATAGACGTAGTGAAGAGAAGGGCCATATGCACCCCAATGTTCATAGCAGCAATGTCCATAATAGCTAAATCGTGGAAGGAGCCGAGATGCCCTTCAACAGATGACTGGATTAAGAAGTTGTGGTCCATATATACAATGGAATATTACTCAGCTATCAGAAAGAATGAATTCTCAACATTTGCTGCAACATGGACGGCACTGGAGGAGATAATGCTAAGTGAAATAAGTCAAGCAGAGAAAGACAACTATCATATGATTTCTCTCATCTATGGAACATAAGAACTAGGATGATCAGTAGGGGAAGAAAGGGATAAAGAAAGGGGGGGTAATCAGAAGCGGGAATGAAGCATGAGAGACTATGGACTATGAGAAACAAACTGAGGGCCTCAGAGGGGAGGGGGTGGGGGAATGGGATAGACTGGTGATGGGTAGTAAGGAGGGCACGTATTGCATGGTGCACTGGGTGTTATACGCAACTAATGAATCATCGAGCCTTACATCGGAAACCGGGGATGTACTGTATGGTGACTAACATAATATAATAAAAAATCATTAAAAAAAAAAGACAACCACATTGAGATACCACCTTATGCCAGTTAGAATGGCAAAAATTGACAAGGCAAGAAACAACAAATTTTGGAGAGGATGGGGAGAAAGTGGATCCCTCTTACACTTCTGGTGGGAATACAAGTTTGTACAGCCACTTTGGAAAACAGTGTGGAGGTTCCTCAAAAAATTAAAAACAGTGAGGTGCCTGGGTGGCGCAGTCGTTAAGCATCTGCCTTCAGCTCAGGGCATGATCCCAGCGTTCTGGGATCGAGCCCCACATCAGGCTCCTCCGCTAGGAGCCTGCTTCTTCCTCTCCCACTCCCCCTGCTTGTGTTCCCTCTCTCGCTGGCTGTCTTTGTCAAATAAATAAGTAAAATCTTTTAAAAAATTAAAAATAGAGCCACCCTATGACCCAGCGATTGCACTATTTACCCCAAAGATACAGTGTGGTGAAAAGAAGGGCCATATGCACCCCAATGTTCATAGCAGTAATGTCCACAATAGCTAAACTGTGTGGAAGGAGCCAATATGCCCTTCAACAGAAAAATGGATAAAGATGTGGTCCATATATACAATGGAATATTACTCAGCCATCAGAAAGGATGATTTCACAACATTTAGAGAGGATAGCGGTGGGGGGATGGGCTAGCCCAGTGAAGGTATTAAGAAGGGCACATATTGCATGGGGCATTGGATGTGATATGCAAACAATGAATCATGGAACACTACATCAAAAGCTAATGATGTACTGTATGGTGACTAACATAACATCATCATCATCATCATCATAGTAAATGCAAACTAAAAAAAAAAGAATCTTAAGGCTAGAAGAGAGAGAATTTAATTGAGTTAAATCAAGCCTTTAAAGAAATTAGCAAGGCCAAAGGGAAATCAGTGCCTGAATAAAAACTTACAAATTGGAAACAGAGCTGTACCACTTAAATTTTGAAGCATATCATAGATGCTTTCACATTTTTTTCAATTTCTTTGTGTTTTATAGTGTGTGGCAAGGCCAAAACCATTATAATGAATGCATTAAATGTATATAAGCGGAAGACAATGCCTCCAGAAAGTTCAGATATGGAATTATTAATAAAATATAAACAGAATTAAGTTTTTAAATAAACCTTATTTTAGACAGTTTTATATTTACAGAAAAATTGTGAAAATAGTACAGAGAATTCTATGTTATCAATGTTCTGCACTTACCCCTATTGTTAACATCTTTAGTATGGCATGTTTGTTACAATTCACAAACTCATATTGATGCGTTTGTAATGAAAGGCCATAGTCTATTACAATTTCCTTAGATTTACCCATTTACACATTCCTATTCGGGGATCCCATCTGGAACACCATGTTACATTTACTAGTCTTGTCTCTGCCGGCTCCTCTCGCTCAGGGAAGTAAGAGTATTTCTAAAAGGGAACTTCTACAACAAAGTAACAAACAGCTCCAAAAACCTGCAGTTCAATCATCCTTACTGATGAAACACTGCATACTGTTGCTGTGGACATTTGTGGACAAACTTGGGTTTTGTTTTGAGTACCTGTTTTCAGTTCTTTGGGGCACCTATGTAGAAGTGGAGTTGCTGAATCACAGAGAAATTCTGTGTTTACCTTATTGAGGACTCACCAACCTGTTTCTAGCATCATCTGCACCATTTCCTATCCCCACCAGCATTGATGAGAGCTCCACCTTCTCTACATGTTTGTGAAAACTTCTTATTTTTCATGTTGTTGTTGTTGTTACTGTTGCTGTTAGTGCACTCCTAGCGGGTATTAAGTGCATCTCACTGTGGTTTTGATTTGCATGTCAATGGCTATTGGTGTTGAGCATCTTTCCTTGTGCTTCTTGACTACTGTAAATCTTTGGTGAAATGTCTATACAAGTCATTTTACAATTTTTTAACTAGGATATCTTTCTGTTATTGAGTTGTGAGAGTTACTAAAGCATACTGGATACTTGACTGATAACAAATAATACGAATTACAAATGTTTCCTCCAATTATATGTGTTGTATTTTGTCTTTCTTGATAGTGTACAAAAATACTAAATTTGGAGAATTCAAATTGATGAACCCCCCCCCTTTTTGCTGGTGCTTTTGATGTGATATGTAAAGAATCCATTGTCACGTCCAAAATCATGGAGATTTACTTCTATGTTTTCTTCTGTGACTTTTATAGTTGTGGCTCTTAAATTTAGATCTTTGATCTATTTTCCATTCTTTTTTCGTATATAGTATTTGGGGAGGGTCTGATTTCATTCTTTTGTGTGTGGGTATCTAGTTGCTCCAGGACTATCTTTTGGAGAGACCAGCTTTTCCACATTAAATTCTCTTAGCACCCTTTTGAAAATTAATTGACCATAGATGAGAGATTTATTTCTGGATGCTCAAATATGTTTAATTTATCCGTATGTCCATCCATAGGCCAGGACCACACTCTGGATTACTGTAGCTTTGTAAGTAAGTTTTAGTGAGTTTTGAAGTCTGGAACTGTGAGGCCTACAAGTTTGTTCTTCAGGTGTGTTTGCATGTTCTCAGTCCCTGTAATTCCACTAAATTGTAAGATCATCTTTGTGCAAAAAAGACATTTGGGGTTTGATAGAGATTAGATTTAATCTGTTGATTACTATAGAGTGTGGAGTCTTCCTAACTATTTCGTTCTTTATTTTTTGCTAAGTCAAATAAGTTTTAAAAAAATATTAAATACTAACCATACTTTTGTCTTATTACAGAAAAACTATAATAATAAATACGGGTTTTTTAGTAAACCTGGTTTGTGCTTTATTGAAATATGGTGTTACGTTTCTAAAAACTGTGAAATGCATTCATAAATTTGCTAATCCAAAGACTACTGGCATAACAAACAGTTCATAATTGCTTACTACTCAGTTTTCACCAGAAAATAACGTTTCTAAGAGTTAAGAATTCTAATAAATATAAATTAGACTGCTAGAAATGATGAACACAATTCTGGGTGCCAGGAAAGTAAGATATCTGGATTTTGGGGGACAAAAAAATATGAGGAATGTGAATACATATTTTGTTGAGGGAAAAGAAATATAAATGTTGCAGTACGCTTTTGGAAAAGGAATCTGGAAAGGAAAATTTTGTGTGATCAATACTGGTTAAAATTATGATAAATATAAGTAAATGAGTTTTAATATCAAAATATGTGAATGCAAAGTTAAAATTCCGTTTTCTATTTGTTAAAAGAATAAACTTTTCTTCAACTATTGTTCTGCATTTTAAAAAATGTTTTTATTCACTTTTAAAGTTATCAGCCTAGAACACAAGTATTCTGTTTTGCCAAAATATTTCCTATGTTTATAAGGACCTTGATTAATTTTAAAAACTTGACATTTTAAAGATTTATTCATTTATTTGAGGGAGAGAGAGGACAGAGAGAGAGAGAGAGCATGAGTGGGAATGGGAGTGGCAGAGGGAGAGGGAGAGAGAATCTCAATCAGAATCTGCCCTGAACATGGAGCCCAAAGAGGGGCTCAATCTCATGACCACGAGATCCAAGCTGATCCAAAACCAAGAGTCAGACACTTAACCAACTGCCCCACACAGATGTTCCCAAAAACTTGATTTTTAATATTAAAAAGAACTCTACATCTTGCTTACAACTATGTAACTTAGTGTATTTGCCTTTGGTATATGTTTGTGTCGTGTGTCACAGGAATAACCGCATTTCCTTGTCAATGGCATCGTAAAGAACTCTAATCCCATCTTTAGCCATGGCCACGCTCATGTCTCGCCACATACAGTTACCATCTTAATCCGATGCTACTGCAAATGTGTTTTAACTTCAAGGATACTCATGAGGAGAACTTCTGACAAACCTGTTTCTGATACCTTTAAGATAGTCAAACTAAAGTAAACATGTTCAGAACTGACAGAAAAAGTGGATTCAACAAGAACAAAACGAATAACATGAAGCAGTGTACAGAGGTGGAGGGGTGGTTATAATCGTTGACTTTTTGTTTGAAAATTGCTGACTTTTCGAAATATATTCTTTCTTCATATTTAAGGAAACTTCTCTTTTGCTAACTCATCTATAACAACTTGATGAAATACACCTTTGTGAACAAATTAAGTTGTTTATCTTTTCTCCATAACTGATCCCCCCACAACTCAGTCAGTGAGTGTTCTTGTATTTTTATGGTGATATATGTATTAGCATAAGTACAGTAAGAGTCTGTTTTCCTTGTAACAGCATATAATTAGAAACATTGGCTATATTATCAGTATTTTGACTAGAACGTCATTTGAAAGAGATATGCAGATGCACAATCTCAGATATGACCAGGCAGCATTATGGAACTAACACTGACTTTAGAGAACTAATGCAGCCTTTTGGAAATACCAGCCTGTTACTTGCTTCCATAGTTTTCAACAGCTCTAATAAGTGAGTCAAGAAAGTCACTTCCTGGCAGGAAATGTCCGGAACCTTGGGATATTTGGGGTACCTCAAGAAGAGAGGAATTTACCCAAGTCTACAGGTATTGCAGGAAAAGTCTAATGGCAAGTATTTGGCACAAGTGTTGGCTCGGCTTCTGTCCTGAAGGGTTGTTAAATGCTCAATCTAGAGGTTTCTTATAAAAGTTCCACCAAGCCATATTTTAAAGAGCCTATGTGATCAACTACTCTTCTTGCTGCACTTATGTAAATAATCAGACCAAGTTATTTTTGAAACTAGACTTATTTTGCAGACAAATTAATTTGGAATATTTAGTAGAAGCGTGGATGATTGTAGAGGGGAAAAAATATGATGTCTCGATAACACACCTGAGTAAATGTCTGATTCCAATCCTGTGCTTTATAACCTGGACTAGATCCTAATTTTCTCTAGCTTCTAAAAAGTCTGGTCTCCAAACTAGCATGTTGACTTTTCTCCCACCTTTCTGAGTTAGACTCAAACTGGACTTTTTCCTGAAGTCCTGAAAAGTAAATACGAACAGCCTGAGGTAAACTTTAGAAAAATCACCAGAGCTGCTCACATAGCGACGGTCTCATGCCTGTTGCTCTGTGGACCACTCAGGGATCACCAGACACATTTGAACTACAAACCAGGGAAGTCTGTCAGATTATCACAGTCTTCTGCCACTCTATCTGAAGATGATTTGAACTTGATATCTAGAAATCTTCTCCACTGGCTAGTCTCAGAATTCAGGAACTGCTTTATAATTTGATCCAATCATTAACCATTATTTGTATTTGTTTCCATAGAAATGCCTCTTGTTTAATACCTGATTTCTTGAACCATAGGCTTTACTTTGGGAACACACCTGTACCACCCCCCATACACAAGTGAGTTTACTAAACTAGCCTATTGTCAGGAGGGTTTAAACAAAACTGAACCATCTACCAGCCCAATTTTGACATGTGTAACTTTGAGAAGTTTCAGAGGAGGGAAGGAACTGGCCAAGGATAGGCTGCCCCAAGAATGGCCACATTGGCGTGAAAATTATTTTAAGTTAAAAATAATTGAAACTCAACAGATTTAGGAAAAGCTCTATACCTCCCCCAAAACTGCCTGCTTGTACCTGGAAGTGGGCCATTAACAAGGGGTCCTCTTCCTCTAAGACACTTATCTGTTTAGCAGGGCAACCTTTGTTTTCCAAACATTTCCTCTCATCTTCCTGTTTATGTTCTTTCTCCTAGTTAATCCTGGGACCCCTACTGTATCCTTCACTCAAATAAGACTCATGTTGCCTGTCTTTGGAATTCTCCATGTCTGTGTAGATTCCCCTTATGTAGGCTACTAAATTTTATTTTCTCCTCTTAATCTGACAAATGTCAATTTGATTCTTATTCCAGCTAGAAAGACCTTGAATAGTACAGGAAATACTCTCTCCTTAGCAACAGGCCAAGGTGAAGTTTCATCAAGTGTCAGACAAGAGTATGCAGAGATGTGAATTCTTAGGACTCCTGATGAAAAGACCCCTAGGTTAGGGGCTGATCCTATTTTCTGGAAATATAAGGTAGAAGTCATCCTGCATCAGAGATGGGTCCTCACACTCTCCCAGCTGGTGGATCCTCCTTCTAACACAATTCCCAAGCCCCCCCCACCTCTTTCCCTTCATTTCCATCCCCCTCCTCAGTCCCAGCTTCCACCAAGTCATGAGGACATTGATATACCTCTGCCCTCCACCCTATGTACAGAACTCCTAGTCTGGCTGGGGCACAGTCCACAGCCCCTGCCAGGTCACACCTTCATGCCCTTCTCCTCCTTCATTATCAGTACAGAATGAGAATGTTTTTACCAGACATCAGATTCTGGGGTTCCCTGTTAACCCCTCCATTGCTGCAGCACCACCCCAAAACCTCACTCCTTTTCATGCTCCTGGGACACAACTTTCCTTTACAACATGTTTACATTGTGTCCTCTATCTTCCCCCAGACACTGTCAGTTCCCTGAGCATGGGGACACTTCCTATCATGTCCATCTGTGTCCCATATCCCTAGAGTAACATGTGGCACATATTAGGTGTTCAGTAATTAGTGTGGATACATATTATCTAGACTGTGTTATATTCTTAGTCAGAAACGGCTGAACTCTGTCTCTGTTTCTGTCCTGACCTATCATAGACTCTGTCCCCGGCAGTCTGCTCCTGGCACCCAGGATTGTCTCCTTAATTAATATCAGAAAATCCCAAAATGCATTCCTTCAAAAGACAGACTTGGGGGGCTGAAATAAGAGAATGTGAATGGTTTTATAGTCAAAGTTCACTGAGATTGGTCTCAGACTATAGTTTAGAACAAACAAAGTAAACAGCTGATTTGGAGTGGAAGCTGCAAGGGACCTCTATTGATGGGGGAAGAGCAGGTTTTTGCCTCACTTCCCCACAGACCTGGAGCACTGTGTGAGCACTGAGCCTATTGTCCCATGTTGCACAGTAATAATCAACTTTGTCCTCAGCCTGGAGCCCAGTGATGGTGAGGGTGGAAGAATTGCAAGACCTGGAGCTAGACAACCTATCGGGAACTCCTGAGTGTCAACTGCTAGTACTATAGATGACAATTTAGGGGCTGTTTCTGGTAGCTGTTAAATCCAACCCAAATAACCATGCCCAATGTTGAAGCTGCTTCTAGTGCAGGAGATGGAAACCCTCAGGACCAGGGACCCAGGCATGGAAGGTGGCTGAGTCAGCACAGACTGGGCCCAGGACCCTGCAAGTGGGAAAAGCACAGAGAAGGTGACGCTAGGGTCTTGAGGCAAGAGGAGGAAGCTGGGCCCTGTGTCCTCCCAGGGTCCCTTTCCCTGCCACCACATCCAGTCATCTGTGCAGTGAATGAGGAGGATGAGGATGAGAGGGGACCAGGCCATGGTGGAGGTCAT